>NW_008664411.1:65312-85928 GCF_000695815.1 Acanthisitta chloris | reverse complement strand
GGGAAAGTACAAAAACACCTAAGCATTTCAGTCCCATGGATGGCTTAAACAGTTCTGTGATAATCTGTAAGGACATTTGGGTTTCCTTGATCCAACCATCCTCCAGATCCACCTGTAACATGGCTGACATGAGTGTTAAAGCTGACTTTAATCAAAGGTGAATATCTTACCTGGACTGGAAGACTGGAGTTGAGAGTCTTAGCTCCACCTTTCTGCCAGCTGTAACTCACCTCACTCTCCATCAGCCTTCAGCACTCAGCAGGAGAGCAAGACTTTTGCCACACTGGATTTCAGCCACCGCTATCGCTGCCCCAGTTGACTCCTCCCTAGCTACAAAGAAGCAAACAGAAACAAAACCTATCTCTCCCTAGAGCAGAGGGCCAAAACCTGCGTGTGTGTGTGTATGCACTCCAGCCTGGCAGATTCAAAAGGTTAATTCTCCATTTAAGAGATAACTGAAGATGCAAAGATCTTCCCAGACATTTACCTAACTATGAGTTTACCCAACTATGGAACAAAAAGAGTGGTAAGAAACCTGACCCATCACTGCAGGACCCCTTTGCCCTGCAAAAGCTTTCCTGTAGGTATTTCCACAGCTGAGTCCCCAGAACACCATTTCCAAAATTTAAGCTTGCTTCAGTAAGGGAGCAGGCTGTTTCAGTGAGATACTCCACATTCACATGTCCTTATGCACTCACAAAGCAGCTGAAACACCTCCCAGCATCTGGGGGAAGTAAGTTACAAAAAAAAAAAAAAAAGATTCCTATAAAGCAAACAACGCCCACCCAGCCTGGAAGAGTGCCTACAGCTAAGCTCATGTTAAACAACCATTGCAAAGTTTCTCTTTCTAAAGAAAAAGATGGTACTTTGCTTCCTGGGAAAAATAGTTGTTTTAGGCATTTTGAAAGGCTCATTAAGCTTGCAGGTGTTCTGAGGATGTCTTGGCTCCAGCACTGCAGTGAATCTCCCACACTGACTCTTCCCTTGTTGCTCAAGTGCTGGATTCAAGCTCAAATTGGGGAAGGCAGATCATGTTGTACATAGAGATCCTGGGAGAAGAGGTCGATGCAATGAGGACTGCCACAGAGGTGCTCTCATAGTGATGTTCATCTGGACACTGACAGAGGAGGTAAAGTAGAATCATACATATTACAAGGGCACTCGAGAAATAATGTGGCTTGTCAGAGGAACAGAGAGGTTATCTCAGCACAGCAGCCAATGCCACCCAGCACAGGGAGCTGTAAGCCAGTACTGAAGGGAGGCATGTTACAGTGGGGACTTGAGTTGGGACTGAAGTGACATCTTCCCTCCAATCTAAGGGAAAGGAGCAAAGGATCAATATTTTCATGGTGGCTAATCCATCATTGGCAGGTTGGTTTTACCCAAGACCTGTTCAGAGCAGTTTCATTGCTGCCTAAAAGCCTTTGAATTTCTTTAAGTTCAGTCATTCAAAGAACCTTTCCTTGAACTGACACTTCTGGGCTTCGTTGGTGTTGTTTTTTTTGGTTTTTTTTATCCCATCAGCATGAACATGTTCATCTTCAACTCCTCCATGACAGGCACCACATTTACCTGTATATTATTTCAGCAAGATTCCCAAGGCAGACCGAACAGGGTTCAGTTGCCTAAACAAGAGTTCTAGCACCATTTTAGGTGCCAGACTCCCAGCTGCTTCAACAGAAGGCTGTGCATCTCCCCTGCGTCCTGGCTCATCTGTGCCAGCACATACGGACGTGTCTCATCACTGGAGACAGCTGAAGGGGCACAAGACCCTGATAACCAGGCATCTAGCCTGCTCCTTCCATGTCCCCCACAGCCCAGGAAGGCAGTGTTCATAATCTATAGCTCCTTCCTGAAGCATTTCTTCCATACATAAAACATCCCACACGCACTGATCAGAAGCATGGAAATACCTTCTGGCAGCCCTAAGTCTGTCACGCAGGTAATTTGTCATAAAATATGGTCAAAATGAATATTGATACTGAAGATGGAGATCATAATTTGCAACCTAAGTACTTTGGGGGGAAAAAAAGCCATTTGAAATACATAAACATTTGAATCCTAAAGAACAAATGTGCAAAAATATAATGGAAAGGGGAAGGATGAGGCAGCAAGCTGTGGTGCAATTGCTATTAAAGTCTCTGATGCGGAGGCAGGCACCTCCAGCAAACAAGCTGTCAAGCAGGCTTCAATCAGCTCCGTAAAGAGAAGAGGATTGCTGGATAGAACTAGCTGCAAATGCTATCTCTGAGCATATATATCCCTCACTGTGCTAACCCCCTCAGTCAGACTGGAATTTTCCAATGCAATCAATTGTAGGCTTGATTTCAGGTGCCTTCCTGAGATGCTTCAAAGCTAATTTCCCCCAGAGACTATTAAAATGAAGTTTCAGGAAAATAAAATAGGATCTTTGTGAGGTCTCAAGCCAGATATCAAAAGGACAGGTATGTGGAATCACCAAACCATGTTTAAAGCTTCAGCTGAAATCCTCCTTTAGACACTGAAATATGCACTTAGTGCTTCTAGCAAGGGAAAATGCAAACAAAACCATGGAATATTGTCTAGGAAGTATATTGTAGGACACCAGTAAGTCAGATGTGCTGTCACTGCTTTAGTGTAATTTCTGCATTTGTGGCTGATGAGTCTGAGAGATTCATCTGCATAAATCCCCATACTATGCCATCTCATCTGTAAACAGTTTTGGAGCAATTGGGCAGCACAGTTAAAAGGAAGCTGTCCCTCACCACACAGTATTGTCTTTTCAGGCATTAACAACCAAATTTAAATTTATGTCAAGTATTCATACAAAAGGAAGTAGATTCCTTACAGCCTTAACAAACAAAACAAGAAAAATAGAAGAATGTTTATTTTAAATTGTTAGGACTAGTGCAAAGCATTAGGTTTATGCTACTACCATTTCTGAACTCTCCACTTCCCTTTCACCCAGCCCTTTATTTACCTTGAATCCCCAAAGGACTAATATTGCCTCTCAATGCTGGCACATGATGGTACCGGTGTGGCCTTGAACTCCTGTACATCCAGTGGTACCTGCCAATTTCCATTTCTGGTCTGGTGATCACTGCCAATTTTAGGTGGTAAAAAGTCAGTGTCACCAGCAAGTTTTAGTTCAGTACTTTCAGTCATTTAACTTTAAAAACAAGAGCCCAGAAAAACAGCTGTAGTTTCAGAACTGAATCAACATAACCTTACAGACCAAGGGAGGGATTAGGAGGGACGATCAACATGGCAATGCTCACACAGGTGTTAAGAAAGGTTGAATAGCTAAAACTGCACCTAAGATTTGAGTTAAAACACAAAAGGAAGGACTTCTCTATTCCTTCCCCCCACCCACTCTCATGTCTCCCTCTCTGTCCATTGCAAAAAGCTCTGCTCCAGAAGTAAAGGAAGACAAATTCATTGGAAACCACATTACCTGTTTTTCAAAAAGACTATAAATCTGTCAAAAAAGAGGTTATTGTTATATGTAAAGGTAGGGCAAACACAAAGGTTCGCTCCATTACTTTTTTACATTAAAAAAATAGAAATTGTTAGCTTTCTTTCACATAGGCTCTGCTCAAGACCAAAAATCTGGACCAAGCGTGTTAAAACAGACTTGTTCCAGGTTCACAATGAAGAAAAGCAGATATGCTTCTCCTCATCTTCTCAGAGGATAAATGAAGCCCAGCAACAAGACCCACATGCAGTAATGCACCTCACCCACTCACACACTCACTGCACACTCATTGGCACAGGGTTTCAGAGCCCCTGAAAGAGGCCACTGGTAAAACAACATCAAACCACTTTTGAACCTATGTGTCCCCTGCTGGCACTGCTATAGCCTTGTCAAGGCTGTCAGGGTTAAGACCAACAGATCTTTACTGAAAATGCACTGGAGTTCCCCTCTGCGGTAGCTAAATGAGAAAGTAACTATCATCCCTAGCCAAATTTACATCCAATTCAGCAGCATTTGGGCATGTGGAGGAACTAAAGGTTATGATAATGAAAACTCTACCTATGGCAGACTAGATTAGAGACGAATTTCAGGGGGCAGAGGGAGGAGAAATGCCATACATTTCTCGCCTGTGAGGGGCTTGGAAGGTCCTGGACCTGGTCCCTCTTTCATGTGGTTTTGCTGCTCATGCAATGAGGATTTTGGCACAGCTACATTTGCATATGTCAAGAAGAGAAAAAAATCTTGGCCCTGAATCCAAATGCTGGATCTAGAGATTTGAAACAAGAATTTGTTCATCTCCTCTATCAGCAAATGAACTCCAATACTAAAACAGTCTTTTGGATTTGGGATGCAAACAATATTAATGCCTCTCTGAAGGATACTTCATGGCTTGGTAACTCTCCCCTCTGCATCTCACACTAAACCAGCAAGCAAGTATCAGCTAACAAATCCTTCACAGAAGACAGTATTCCATCTTGTATGGCTTACTCTTCCTTTTAAAAAGACAAATTCCACATCTTATAAACATAACAAAATTCAAAATGTGTTGAAAGTATTGTTCCCAAATGACAGTACATACTAAGGATGATATAATCTCCTTCTGCTTACAGAGGACCAATCCTGTTTATGAGATCAGAAGGAATGCCATAATAATTGAATTGAATGCAAAATGGAAAGCAACAGGATTCTTTGCTAGTACTGCATACCTCCTCTCCTCTGCCTCCCAAATGTCTGCTCCCTGCTCTCCTGAAGCTACTTACTGGACACTGGTAACAGATTCAGATTTTTTAAAAAAAACAACCAAAAAAACCCCAAAAAACCAGCTGCAAAGACTGCCAGGAAGAAAAGAGTTCATTTGCACTGCAGCAGCATCTGAACCAAACTGTTGGCACCAGAAGGATTTTATCCTACCAGGCTGGAACCCACAGTTCAAGATTTCTCCTGCAGTGGCTACAAAAAGCACTTGCTCAGAGCAGCAGCAGAGGAGGCAGCTGCCTTTCTCCCTTAGCCTGGGGGAACACTGAAGTCACCACTGTCTGCTGTGGTACAAACATCAAACCCTGAAACACAGAGACAGCATGTAAACTTTGTAGCATCATTTCTGTAAACGAAGATATGCTAAGACGCTGGGTTTCTTCAATTAGCAATTTCTGGTTCTGCAGTAACAGGGTGCCTTTCATCAGGAGGCAGTTCAAACTCCATAAGGAATCGCAG
The DNA here is from genome assembly GCF_000695815.1 of Acanthisitta chloris. Lineage (NCBI taxonomy): Eukaryota > Metazoa > Chordata > Aves > Passeriformes > Acanthisittidae > Acanthisitta > Acanthisitta chloris. The sequence continues at coordinate 80,761 of NW_008664411.1, read as the reverse complement.
GTTTTCCACTCCTCTACAAAAAGCCACTTAGCAATGGCTCTTTGGTAGCCTTTACTGCCTGCCTGGCATGACCTCTGAGGCTGAAGAGTATCTTTCGGTGAGTTTTCTAAGACCTATCCAGGCCTGCTCATGTGAAATTACCACCAGGTCAAAAGCCCCACAGGCTTCAGTGGCACAACATCTACTGCACACAGTACCTATCAATTGGAATTTAACTCTGTACCCTGAATAGTTAGGAAAGGAAAAAAGGTTTAAAAGGCTTCTTTATCTTTTGCCTTTTGAAGAACTAACTGTACTAATTGTATTCCCTGGTCTAGGCTACAATACCCTCCATGCACAGCCCAGCTCCTGCAGCTCGAGTCCTCCTGTCTGAACCAGGTTGTACTCAATCCTGCACAGACACAGAAGCTACAGAACTGACAACGTTTTCATGTCACACCACGCAGGCACACGGATGGCGACTGTGGTGTTCAATATTCATTGGGATGAATCATCTTGCATGCCTATAAAAAAATTCCCAGTGCCCAACCTCCTCATGCTTGCTGCCTTTAGCATACAGCTTTAGAGGAAACAAACTGAAGCAGTCCATGGGAGCAAAGAGAGGGCTGTCACTTGGTCATTTATGATCTGGTGATTAACACTGCATTAGGAACGAGGATGCCCAGAAAATGGGGAAGGGTCAGAGTAACTGAAGGGGACACCCCCACCTTTCTTCACTCCCCTCTTTAGCCCCTTTGCCACTGCTGCAGAGTCCATTGTGCACGTACAGTGCCATCTGGGTTTCCCCCACCCCCCGTTACCACATCCCATGGCACATATGTCTAGGTTTTCTGCTTTCATGAGGTCATTCAGACCCGTATGAGTGCATTCTCCTTTCCCCCCCCCCCCCCTTTAGAAACCAAATCCTATTCATTAAAACCTAAATCACTAAGCCTGCCAAATTATTATCCCCAGAATATCGCGTGTCCCAGATTCTCCCTGGGCTGGACCTCTCTTCCTACAGTCTATTCTTCAGGGACTTATACTTTGAGCAGTTATTGTTTTCAGGGGATCTGAAACACCAATAAACTGCTTAGATGGGGAAAAACATACAGCATATTAAAAATCTTTGAATGGCTTGACAGCTCTGATATAATTGTGTAAGCCTAACACTACAGGGGTACATTTGAAATTTTGGTTAATGACCATAACAGATATATACATATATATATAAAGACTTTTTTTCCATTTGCTGTATTGAAAAATACTTCTATGATGCAATAAAATGTCATAATCTGTGTAAAAATAACTTCGCTACAAGTGAAATAAACTGCACAACAATTCATTCCTTTCTCATGCTACACTTTACAGCTTCATTTACGCACAAATGTACAACTGTGTGCAATAGTGTAAGAGAATTATTTTCTTTCTATTTTTGACCAGCATATACTGGTCTATTTAGAGCTTGAAAGTAGAAACATTGCTTTATATACAATGCAAATAATAAAGCTCACAGCCATTACTGAGCATGAGGTCTTCTTTCATCAAGAGCACATTAGTAGGGAAGAGCCAATTAAAAGGAACCTTTGGCACAGCTGCTCAGACTGGTCTTCATTATTCCCCAACACAGCATAGGCAATTTGAACATCATATATATTTATATAAGGAAAGTACACTGCAGTACAATGACTTTCTTCCACCCCATGTGCAATTGGTGAATTCACCATGGTCATCCACAGTTGGGTTCTATTTTCTTTTATTTTTTTTTTATTTTGCAACTTGGTAGTATTTCTCATAGTTAAATGAAAAGGGAAACTTCTTGTCCCTGTTAATGTGTATCAGGATCTATGTCCTTCACTGCTGATGCAAAACGGCATTTCGTTTTTCTTATTTATTCCACCTCAGTAAACCTGCCTGCCCAGTCCTCACGTTTTGATTTAATTTAATGCCTTCAAGATAAACCCTGTCATTTGTAATAATTTGTAAACCTTCATCTTTAAAATGCATCCAATCTGTCCTGCAGCCCTGTAAAGTATCTGCTAAACATTTTGCTTCAGCTTCCATGGTGTTCTCCTCTGATAAGGGCTGCTGATACACAGCACAAAGCTGACTTATTTCTTATCTCCATCAACATGGGGGTTGTTCCATTTCCAATTAAAAAAACTGGGGCAGCAGCCACTCATCCGGGTGCAGAGAAACAAACGTTGGATAAACACTGAATCCATCAGCTGGGTAGTATCACCGCCTGAATCAGGCAGGGGATTCATGAAAATCATTAAAATATAGAACTGGAATTCATATACAATTTAGCAATTTTAAAAATCTAAGTAAGTGCAATCACTTTCCTTTATCAACCAATAATTACTCATAAAGCACATTAGCTTTTGCAAATTATCTCAGCTACACTGCAATCCAGAGTAGCTGGACATCCAGATTTGCTACAGATGGGAAAGAAACAAAACCCAGTACCTATGTGGCACCAATGCTCAGATATGACTGTATTAGGGGTTCAGACTGAAAACAGACCTCACTGCTCATCCCAAGTGCTCTGGCAGCATTGCTCTCCAGTGTTCTCCCAGGTACAGGGAGCTCTGTACACAGACAGCATGCAGTCCTAGCCCAACTTCCTCCAAGTATTTCTTCCACAAAATTGCAGTACATCATTGAGAAGGTTCTTGCATTAAAAACACAAACCAGAAATCTGCAGTTTAAAATTCTGGCAAAGGGAAAAAACCTTTTAGCTGTAAAAGTACAATTTGCTATTAGCTAAATGCAGGTACTTTCCCCAGAACACAGCAGTGCATAACATACTGAGTGTGAACTTGAATACCCAAAGCAGAAAGCTAAGGATCTTCCCTTGCTCAGTGTTTGCAATAGCAACAGCAACATCTCCCAAACCCCATCAGATGGTGGTTTATCTCCTTGGCCTTTGCAATTCACTTCTGGAAGAAAGAATGAAAAGACTTTGTGATAGCTCTTCAACTGCTTCAAGCTGTGGCAGTTGCCTTGCAATCACTGGATCTAGGGCATCCCATAAAGGATGACCATTACACCAAGCCTAGGTGAGATCCTAATAGAAGAAGCAAATGTTGCAATCCTGGCAAGCATGTAAGGCAGAACAAGTAAGAGATCCAGTCCAGACAATAAATGGACATATTTTTTTAAGGGGTCAGCTTCTGGTTTTTACACCAAAATGAAGCAGCACCATTTTCCTGCAAATTTCTTCACACAGAGAAAAAACTCATTTTCTTCTATGGAGCTGCTGGTGAAAGAGCCCTTGTGAAAAACCTTGCCATTTCAGAGGTACCTGATGCCCACTGAGCCCATCTAAAAACCTGATTGGGCTTGACAGACTTGGCACTTTGGAAAATCATCCCCTCAAAACCAAGTATGTCTCCTACATGAGCACTTCATGGCAGCAACTTTGCAGAGAGATCTGGGCTATTTATTTGCTATTGAAACTAGGAGTAGCACTGATTCAGCCTTCTGCATTTTAATTTGCTGTGAAACATATTGGGAATTTAAGTGAATAGAAATAAAGAGCATAATGTGAGAGACCATGTGTTACTCTCAGAAATTAGAGAACTGGCAAGAACAAAGCCTTGAAGTGTTACATACACATACCTATTTAATGAATCCAAAGTATAAAATTATCACAGAAAAAACTGAGAAATGGTGGCAAAATTAAGATAGGAGGTTCCCCTGCTTGCATCTGATGAAGGCAACAGATCAACCACCTTGACTTGGTAGCAGATTTACTGTTCTACATGTTGTGCTTTCATCCTTGCCAAAACACAAGGGAAACCATCAACTCATCATAAACACATTCAGCAACACATTTCGTTTTGCACAGCTGCTAATGCATACAGATAACTTTCTTTGGTGTTTATTGTAACATGAGTCCCATCAGAAACTCAGAGAAAAAAAATTGCTGTCATTTTTGAAGAATGATCTATTGGTTCAAGGTGGTTTTATAGTCAAGCTATTCAGGACATTTTGTACATTAATTACTCAAAATCTGCAGAGAGGTGGGTTGTTGTTCACATACACTAATGGCTTTCAGAGTTTAATCTCTCATCAGTGGACCTCCTTTTGTGAAATCCCTAAGGGATTATGTAGTACTATGTCTAATCACTTGACAAATTTCATTTACTTGAAACTGAAGCTCATTTTGAATTTATACAAAGTGTGTAGGAGGAATCAGATTCAAAGGAGGAAAACAGAATCTGGTACTGGACAGTACAGGGATTCATCATGTTCATATCTGAACTGTTTAACAATCAATGAAAAAATTCTACTTGGGGAAATGTCTTAGCTGTGTATCAGCTGCTTATGCCTATGAGATACTTAGAGTGTTTATAAATGATACACAACAGGTTAAAAAGTATACTATGACTCATGTGAAAAGGCAGTGGAAATTTAAATAATTTTGCTACTACAGTATTATCTAGCCAAAAAAAGGTACTGCTATGATACAGTAGTCTGCTACACTGAAGAGGAACATTTATTTGACATCAATTACACAACACAGAAACAAAACATCCTTTGCTAGTTGAATTTCCCCTCTGAAGTTCAGCACTCCAGACCAAACAGAATCACCTGTAAGCCTGGGATGGATGAAGGACTTCCTTCTGCTTTGCCATCTCCCTACTGCAAAACTACTACCATGGAGTTGTTCATTAAGCAGCAGTTTTCAGTGATTAACACATCCTGAAATCCAACGTTGCAAAACTCATTGCATTGTTCCCCATTATCATAGTGCAGGCATATCACTACAAAAGCGAAATTTGCCAGATGACACCGTAGAAAAGGAATTTAAAAATAAGAGTAGCCTTTGGCATCAAGCTCACTACGCGAAGGCTGTGCGACATTATAATCTATTATATGTTGTTATAACCTAGGTCTCCCACACTGCATTGCAAAGCCTTGGTACATGTCTAGTCTCGATGAAAACACCAGATTATGGCTCTGAAAACAACATGCAAACACACAGGCACACGCTACCTCCCTAAACCAAATGTACCAAAATCCGTCAAAGATGCAGCAATAACAAGACTTCTTTTGCAAGCATCATTTTGGGTAGGGTTAGGACAGAATCAGAGCAAATACAGACGCAGACAGAAAGATTGCTGCTCTATTAATTTGTTGTCAAGCCATGCAGGAAAGGACGGCTGAAAGCTCGAAGATGCAGTAATGATTGTTTAAGAGCTATTTGAAAAAGTGACAAAACTGGCCTAAACCTCTTTAAGCCCCCTGAATGAAAAGATTTAAACAGGCTATTGTTAGACCCCTGGGTACCTTTTTTCTCTTGGCTTTGTTCTGCATTTTCCTCCGCTGCAGTTTCCATGGCTGGCTTCATACCATCCACCAAAAATGCCGCCCCCCCCTCCCCCCCCAGCAAGCACTTTTTCTCTTCGCCTCCTTTCTCACTCCCTTCCGTCTCCTATTTACAGCGGCGGTGATTGAGCGGCTCTGTTCTCCCCTACAGTAGATTACAGTCCTTTCCAAAATGCCAGAAAAGTCTTGTCAGCTTCAATTTCGCTCTGCTGACTGGTCCACGAGGAGCTGTGCCAGCGAGCGCTCAGCTATACGTCACCACGGTCCCCAGCTATAAAATAGCCATCCTGCGCCCAACCCTGCCTTGCTGTGCCACGCTGTGGGCACCAGCGTCGAGCCCTCTGCTCTCCCCCTCTCGCCCCGGCTCCCAAGGCTCCCAACAAATGTTAATCAATTCTCTGGGTGGTGAATGGATCGGGGACATCGGGAGGGGAGATGCGAGCGAGAAAGAAAGGAGCCCCCGGCTGCGGTGGGGTGAGCCCCCGGCCGCGTCTCGAAGGGGAGTGCACGCCCGCACACAATCACAAGGCTCCCTTTCCCATGGGACCTTGTTATTATGCTGTGCATTTTGATTTATTCCACATGCCCTCTGCACTTTCAAGGGGCGGGAGGTGATGGGTCTGTTCTCTCTGTTTGCTTTCTTTGCCGAGTAAGTTCCGCTCACCCATAGCAAAAGACTGTGAGAGAAGCATCAAAGCAAAAGTGGGCATATATGTATGTAAGGGAAAATTGAAATTCTTTCTCTGACTAGCAAGCACAACGGAAAAAAAAAGCAAAAAAATATCGAAGCAAGCAGAAAGGAAGCAAGATCAAGTGACCTAAATTGCACGTGCAACACTTTAAAGGATAAAATCTTTAAGAAAACACAGCTTGGGTTTTAAAAGGAGCTCTGCCACTAGAGACCTAAAGCCATGCTTGGAAGTGAGAGCAGAGTTGCTGTTCAGCACGTTTGATCTCTCCCCTAAATCCAGACAGACTGTGGCACAATCTGACAAGCTGTACTAACCTGGCTCTGGGATCAACAAACCCTAAGACATGTCAATATTGCATCGCATGAGGTGACTTCATGTGTCCCCAGCCCCGTGCTGGGGAGCCACAGAGCAGAGCAACACCATGTAGGGGTTTTATTCCCCTCCTGAACCCCAAGACAACTGACACATTTAAGCCTGTACTGTACTGAGGCTAATTAACCTTGCCTATCACTTTGCTTGTCTCAATGCCTCACAGTGCAACACACTGCACAGGGCAGACGTGCCCAAAGGTTGTGTGTGCATGGTGATGGAGCTACCAGGGAGTAATGGTCTTTGTGGTCCAGCCACTGCAGCCAGCTCTGCAGCCTGCAAAGATGCCTAGCAGATTCAGCAAATGCTGGGGATGGTAAAACCTACATGCTGTATGCTCCCTATAACAAATTCAACCAGGAGAGTGGGAAGAGGGAAGCAGTCCAAAGATTCGTAGCTGCAATTCAGCCTCTTCTGGCTGAAGTTACTTACACCCACAATTTTGCTGTGCATTTTTATTTCTATAGATGCCTAGTGAAAAGCAGAAGAACCTCAGACCCAACCTTTAAAATTCCTTTCCTTTTGCAATAAATTAGTGCACAAAACCCTCTTCCCTCACCACAGCCATCATCAGTTACTTTGGGCATTACTGCTCAGACATATGCATCAGCCCAGATGCCAAGAGGTCTTGGACTTATCCTAAGGTTTTATATCACAGCATCAAAACTCAGCATCAAGAATTTGCCTAAAATGCTTCCTTAGAGTCCAGGAAAGTCTGCAGTTGAAGCTCCCGCCTCAGCAGACCATTCTATAAGCAGGATGAAGTTAATTCATAGAGGAGATGAAGCATCCTCAGAAAGCAGTGTGAGACAATGGTTTAAGTTCACGAAGGGAATCTAATCAGCAGCCCCAGCAGAGACCTCAACCCAGGTGCAAGGCATATTTCTCCAAACTCCTTCTCCATTGCCCACACAGCAATCCATACACATATTGAAATCCCTCCTCAGCAAGACCATGCACTGCAAACACACTCCCTCAAGGAGGGAAGGTGAAAACTTAGGTGATATGTTTGCTACATGCCTTTAACCATTACTAAAAGTTGTTCAAATCCCACAGTTAAGAAAGGAAGGCATCTTCTTTACATCTGGGATAATGATTATACAAAGAAAATGTTCTACAAAGAGTGCTTTTTTCCCCACTTAACATCAGTAAGATTGTAAATCCATAGCAAACACACCCTACTTACTGAAAGTCACACAAATTTTAGTCATTGGTCAAAACAGTTGATTGCTTCTGACACTAAAACTCTCTTCTTGGAACTTCTCATTGTGCAGTTGGTTCTTCAGCTCACTGCTGTCACAATCTAGATCTCTGTCTCTTAATGATCTTTCCTTACTTAGACTGGAAGGTCTAAAACTTTAAAAGGTTGAAACCTGTCTTCTCACTACCCCAAGTTACCAAAGGCCTGTTCATAGCCTAATTCAAGTGGTATAATATCAATGCATGTATCAGTATAAATACACAGAAAATACAAACATAATCTGGAATTTCCTTTCTTTAAACAGAACCTTTGGTTAAAGATTGTCCCTGAAGGAAACCCACAAATGAAGCCCTCCACTCTACATCAGTGAGACCTACTTCTCACTACCCCAAGTTACCAAAGGCCTGTTCATAGCCTAATTCAAGTGGTATAATATCAATGCATGTATCAGTATAAATACACAGAAAATACAAACATAATCTGGAATTTCCTTTCTTTAAACAGAACCTTTGGTTAAAGATTGTCCCTGAAGGAAACCCACAAATGAAGCCCTCCACTCTACATCAGTGAGACCTACTCCTTCAAAAAGCACTTACCTGCTCAAGCAGAATTTGTTAGGCAGGCTCAGGACTTCAGACCTGATGCTTCACAAACACAAAACTAACAGGCTGGGAGACTAATTCCCCTACTGTCTTCCAGGACAGCCCTTTCCCCAAACAAGCAATAAAGAAATCAGTGCACAATACCAGGATCAAGTTCACAAGAGCTTGAACTGAAGACTTTAAAAACCATCAAACCCACATATTCAAAAGCATTAATTCTACCTAATAAATCATCCTCTAAATGCTTCAGCAATACATGAGTGTAAAGTTCTCCCCCTTCCCTTCTTACTACTTTCCAGATTGCTGTAATGTATGAAAAGTCTTATGCACTTATCATCCTAAGTAATTTCTTAATTTTCAAACTTCTATGCCATCATTGATAAACATGCAGATAAAACAAACTACATGCTACTTCCTCCAGTGCTAACATGGGTGCAGATCTTGTGCTTCGAGCAGTAATCTCAGCCAGCAAGTTGTCTCATCCAATGTTCCCTCCCTCATCAGATACATCCTTTGCATAATATGTGATGAGACTGGGAGACATCAAGTTTATGCTATGACAACACAGCAAAAGACTAAGCCACAAAGGCAGAATTGCAAAATAAATCTGTAAAGACTGGTATTCACAAAAACCTGCTGTACTGACCAGGCTGATTTAGATAACCAGCAACCAGGGAAAGCAGCTAGTTACATTTCAGGAATTTGGCCCAGCATTTTTTTTTTTTGCAGACCAAAATAAAAGTGAAAATGTGGAGAGGGGCTGAGCAGCAAGGGTTCCTGCTGCTAGAGCACAGCTCTGAGCCTACTGCCAAACCTCAGGATGGAAAGCAGTGAAGGAAAGTATGTGAAGGCACTGCAGACCAAGTTGCATTCACTGCAAAGCAGTTTTTTTTTAAAAAAAAGCAGGTTTAAATCTTCTATCTAGGGTTTTTTTTTAAAAAATTAATCATTTTGCTCAGTCAATTAAAATAGCACAATTGTAGAAGTTAAACAAGATATTTAAAACCCAATTCTGTTCATGTGCCAGTTCCTTCTGAACATCTATCTTTAATGCCACTGAATCTAGTTTACATTCCTGAAGGCTGAGAAGCTCTATCATAAGCTACAGCAAATTCTTCACAAGCTTTCAGGAGATGAATACACACTTGCCATTTCTACAAAGGCTTCACAGAGCTGTAATAAAGAGTGTTCTCACATACTTGAAGAGCAATTTGAGACTTGCCTATGAGATCCAAGACTCAGAAGTTAAAATACAGAGACTGTCCCTCAAACAAGACTGACATGTATTCCAAACAGCTAATTTTAAAGATGACTTGTAAAATACTAACTTTTGTCTTCTTTTTTTTTTGAAATACGGAAAAATATTTAAGAGGAAGAACAAACACACATGCAGCCACTTGGTGCAATGTAATTGCTCATGTTCAGACCTGCTACCAAAGACTTGAGTATAAAACCCAGTCCAAATGCTTATGCCAAGGCAGGCAAATTTTCCATGTGGACAAAATCAAAGCATGACAACAAGTTTTCATCTGTGCAGCAGTCATATACCTGGAAATTACTCTGAAAAAAATGGGTTCTGTTTTTTTCAGACATAATAAATTCTTAGGAAAATGACATCCAAAATTAATTAACAAATAACAGTGGAAAACCCCTGCACTTTTACCACAATATAGACTACTACAAAACATGTGTATGCACTGCACTTAGGGGTCTCTGTCAGATTTCTGTAAGAAAGAGGAAAAGTAAAGGCTTAACCATGGATAGTGGTTATCTTTGCAACCAAAGAAAATCACTGAGTTAACCGATGCAGGTAAGTCCAAGACGCAACCAAAGAAAATCACTGAGTTAACCAATGCAGATAAGTCCAGGAGAGTAAGAAACCTCAACAGTGTGAAGCTGCCAGTGCTGTGATCTCCTTAATAATGAAGCTGCCAGTGCTGTGATCTCCTTTGGCTTTATTAAGCCATGTGAAGACAGCAACAACTGCTGTCAAACTAAATGCCTGGTGGCAAGCAGGCAGACAAAGTAGATGTCATTCAGTTGTTGGGTTTCACGCATTTCTCTGTCCAGCCTGCTAGTTTCCAGCTGAACCAGTGCTTTAGTCCACTATAGTCACAGCCACTGGTGAGAATCAAAGGCAGTAAACAGTCCAGATCCAGAACATACACGGATGGCTAACCTTAAGCTGGAACATGCAGGGGAGAAAAAAAGTCCCTTAGAAAGTGAATAGATGGTTCTGTACAGTTTTTCCAGTAGCTAAGTCTCATCAAGTCCTAGTCTCAAAGGCAACACAAATGGCAGAGATGTGAAGGCTACCAAAGGAAAAAGCCTGAAGAGCTATAATCAAAGTCAAAACGAAAGCAAAAGTTGATGTGTTCTTAAGCAGGGAGCTCCATTTCTGCTTATGAAAGGCAGCCAACAGCACAGAAGGAAATATTAAAAAAAAGAGCTAGATTTTATTTATCTAACCTAACTACAGACTTTAGTAACATTTTCCTGGGTGTAAGAAACTTGTAGTTAAAAAAGAATCTTGAGGAAAGTAATTCAGAACTCTGACACACAGAACTCAAGAATCTCAAGCATACCAAAGACTTCTGAGGACAGGCAATAAAAATGAAAACAAAATAGGCTACATTTGAAACTAAACTGGAAGCAACATCACCTTTTGCACCCTCTCCTGCAAGGCTGCCCAGAGTAGCACCACACTCTTGGCAAGCCAGAAAGAAATATGCTGACAAACTAGAGCCTATTTAGACTACAGCTGAAAGCGCACGGAAATATAGAAAACAAAAGCAAAGACTTCCTAGCATCTCCCATAGAAAGAGCTTTCATTAAGCAAGTACTGTTCATGGCTCCAGCCCCAATGGCTGTCTTCAGCTTCTACTCCAGCTCAACAATTTTAGGGCAACACGTATAGTTTTTTACAAGTGTAATGTGTAGCAAGTTTCAAATGCTTTAAATTTACAATTAGGCAGCAAAACAAGGCTTTGAGTTATCCAATCCTACATGCACTTTTTGCTTCAGCAGTGGCAAGCTCCTCACATACATAACTAACATATGAAGCCCTTCAACAGTACTCCAGTGTTTTAAGGGCTAGGTTCTTGATTTTGGCACACACAACCCCCTTTTATTTTGCTCCCTCTGCACCTTCTCAACCACAAGGAGATTCTCAGCTGTCATGCCTCTGCCTCTCAGTGCAACAGGAAAATTATATGCTTATCTTGTGTCTTTGTTCCCTTAATTCTGCACCTTGAAGAAAATCCAACATGCTTAGCTTTTGCTGTGAACCCTCTTCTCCAAATCTGTTGCCAAAGCCTACTGCCATCTCGGAAGACTAACTATTGTTTCTAAATACTTGGACATACTGAAATAGCATCCTAGATATTTATGTCGCACTTGCTAGCACTTAAGTAGAAGTGCCTCTTGTACTTGTAGAAGAGCTATTTCTGCCTGAGATTCAGAAGGCAGCAGTGGTATCATTATAATATACTCCTGCTAATACAGCTGCTTTGTCTCGAAACACATGGGAGTTTGAGACAGGACGGGCATTGGGATGTTACCTGTTGAATTTTTTTCTCTATCTATTGATAAATAAACTTTACTGAGTTCAGCCTTGACACAAACTTATTCTTTTGCTCCACAAAGTCAGATTTAATCAGACAATCCTGTGTTAACTTTACATCCAGTTCTGATTTTCAAAATTGCCCTCCCACTCTTCACATAGACTTCAGCATCCCACCTACAATCTCTCATCTATTCAGTGCTCGTTTTGTTCTTCAGTCTTGGCCTCAGTCCAGTCTTTTCACAAAGCGTGGAAAAAGAGCTGGGAAATATAAAGAAGTGCAAAATCCTACAGCTCCCCAAAAAGAACCAGGGGCACTCACACTGGGGGTACACATGGGGAGAGACAGGAATGAAGAATCCTCATGAATGTCATGAAGGATTCCACACATAAATAATAGATGTAAGTATGTGTGTGTGTATACATATGCAGAAAACATGTGTGTGTGTGTATACATATGTACATGAAGAAAATGCATATGACTATACATATTTTTATTGAGCAGAAAACCATGTGAGCATCACTGGAACCACTATGAGGAACGCAAATGAATGTACAGAGTTATGCCATAGGTATTAGGTTGACAGTGAATACATAACCATCCCAGTGCTACAGACTCCTCCAACTCAGTATTTCAGGGCCAGGAACCAAGTTACCCAGCATCAGACTGGAGTTTGCAGCAGAGCTAAACCACAGGGTGAGAGCACCATTTCTAAGGCACTCTGACCTGCTCACCTCGGTCTCCCAGGCTGAAAGGCTGGCCCCATCAGTCCAAGGCTCAGCCATACGTCGCTCGTAGGCCCACTCATAGATTATTGGGCAGTGTGTCAACATTTTGAAAAGACCACCTAATTCGACAGTCAAAATGTTGATGTAAAAGAAAGCATCAAAATAATGATTGGTATGAGGTACTGAAATTTATTGTTTGAAGCTTCAGCATCTTGTAAGTCACCATGTCTGTGGCAGTTTCCCTGGTACAGAAAATTCCCATTCCAGCGTAATTAAACTGTACTTTGGGAAAGATCCTGAACCAGTTCTGTCATGCAGCCTCAGACTGCCTGTTGAATTGCAAATATAGTTTCTGTTCACACACAAGACACTAGTCATAAAATCCTCAGTTAAGGAACTAACGAAAGGGTCCCCAATTAATCATTGTATTCTGTGCAAGAGCAGATATCCTCATTAGGAAAGCAGCAGGACATTAACAAGTCCCACTTTGAGGGTGTCCAATTAACTCATCAAGTAAATATGTGCCAGGCAACTTCGACTAGCCTAGCTTTTCCAATCCCCTCTTTCTAGCTACAGCAATTGGGATCCCAGTCATGTATAAAGTAGCGGTTCTTTCCGTGCCTCGCGCAGCCTTTGAGAGTGCCGCCGCTGAACAACAAACAACAGCCGCTCAAGTGTTTAACAGGTCTTTCACTTGCTCCCATAAAAAGTTAAGTGTGCGCTCAGGGGGTTCAGCACAATTAAGAAAAAAACCCACCCTCTACCTTTATAAACAGGGAATGACTTAACCTGACAACAACAAGTGTGGTTGGAGCTCCGTCTGGATCATGTCATGCTTCGATTTTTGCTGAACCTCAGCAGTGGGTGATCCTGCATACAAAGCAAGCTTCAAGACAAAAGTGCTATAGGGTGAGTTAAGGACAAAGTAGCAGCTTTCAGCCTCGATTCCCACATAGGCTGTCAAGTAAAATCCCTTGCCAGGGCAGGATTATTCCCTAGAGTATACATTTCCAACACTTTGTCTCGCCTAATTTTCTAAGTGTCTCGAGCTTGGAGCCTTTCAGTTGTTTTGCGGGAAGAGCCATTCTGTGGCCCGGCAGGTTTTGAGGCTTGGCACAAAGAAGGGCTTGCACAATGGCCAGGCCCCCGACACAGTCAATGCAGAAGCAGTGGCTTCTCCAGAAGGAGCAGGATCCCAGCCTCTGAAACGGACTCCAGTCCCACTGCCTGAAAACCACCCAGACCCTCTTTTGAGCAATCCCACCCCAACACTGCCTTGTTACATCCCCGTTTCTCTGTTTCTTTCCAAACATGACATTCACTTGTTTTAAACAGCTGAAAGGCATCATCTCTCCACTTTGTCATGAGTCAGAATGAAAGTCTTTCAGCATCTACTTTTCTTCATCTGTTCCTTGTATCATTCCCATCCCATTTTATTTCTGCTCTCTGGGTTTCAGCACATTTGTAACAATTTCTCTTGCACTCAGAGCTTCCCAAGTGTAAACACTAAGCATTATCGTCATGTGTTTCCTCTGGAGACCCTTGCAAGCGTTATTCAAAATGGCACCAGGCATTTTTGATCTCAATAGTACTACAGATGTATCTTTTGTATCCATCATCACCACTTATTCCTGAAGTACAATCATCTGCTCCAGCTTTCTGCACCATTTGGAGAGGAAATGAAAGGAGCTAAGGAACCTGGGAAAGGGAGAAGGGATGGATATACTGAAAAAATTTTTTACAATTAAAACAATGAGAAAAGCACAAGGCAGAAACAACACCCAAAGCCCTGGCTAAGGTTCTTTCTTTGGTCTGCAGGAGGAATTGTGTCTCTGTATCAAAAAAACTTTACAGGATCAAGTGTGTGCTCACTGCCCTAGAGGCAACCAAAACATGTTGCTCAATATCAGGCAGAGCTTCTCTCATTGCAGATCAGAGTCTTGCCCATAGGTTGCAGAAAAAGATCACAGCTTCTCATTCCCAGACAAAATCAACCAGCCCAATTTGCCTGTTCACAAGTGTATTGGTACAAGGAAAAAACTGAAGACCACCCACAGCTTTAAAAGTATTTCTCAGCACTTAATTCCAGCTATGGTCCTCAGAAACTAATTGTGTGTTCGAGGGTAGCACATACTTCTAACTGCAAAGAGAACATTGCCAGATTGCAAACGCAATCAAAAACCCATTTTCCTAGTTTAATTTGCCATTAGTACACTGCAGGTTTATAGAGCCAAACAAACAACTATAACTAAATTTTCGTTGCCATTTTAAACTGTTTCCAAGCAAATATCATAGCAACATTATCAGAACCTCAAGTTCACTTAATCTCAAACACTCCACAATAAAACAAATAAAACAAAACTAGTACCTGCTTAAAAGACAACAGAAAATGTAGTCCTGGGTAAACTGAGCATCCCCCCAGTTCCAGACCAACAGGGTCAGATTCCTGAGACAAAACTTGCCCTTTAAAGATCTTTTCACTACTTCAGGAGAAAAGAAAAAAAGTAAAACTCTAGGCTCTACATCATTCAGTATTTAGACTACTGTTCAGAGATATTTAATACATACCAAACACTGATGAGTGTATTTATTTCAACCTCAAATATAATCACATAAATGTGGTAACAGACTAAGCAGCATTTCACAGACTCCCTTCTGTTTCATAACTGTGAAGAAAAATATCACCCCGGTTGCAGCAGCCTCCGTTTCCCGAGCCAAAGGCAACTCCTTCCTGGGGGAGCTCAGCACCGCACAGCCGGCGAGCACCACTGCCCCACACACATCAGCAACTTGGAAAGGAAGGATGGAGGCCTCAGTTATTTCAGCTTAAACTGCACTTCAAGTGAACACAAAATAGCAGCCTGTGTTACCCAGCAAGAAGCACGGTTCCGGGGCTGCAGGATGGGCGATGGTGGACAGTGCTCACAAGCGTTGCCCGCAGCCCCTCCAGTGCTGCCCCAGCTGCGGGCAGGGTGGCA
>NW_008664411.1:56199-65247 GCF_000695815.1 Acanthisitta chloris | reverse complement strand
GTCCAGCAGGGCCCATGGGAACCCACACGGCCCTGGGCCTTCACGGGTGACCGAGCTCGTCAGCCCTATTCAGCCCCGCTCGCCGCGCACAATAAGCAGCGGCCGCGCTCCCAGAGCATGGCCTCCCCCTCCTCCTGCCTTTATCATCCTTCATATCTCAGCGATGACAGGCCTGAAAGGGCTTCTGATGGGAAATGTGCTTTGAATTAGCATATTTCCCCCCCGCGTACAATGGAGGCATTAAGCCGCTGTGTTTTCCAAGTCCAAACAAAAGCAGCCCAGGCTGTTTTTAGCAGTGCTGTTTGAAGTTTTATTCCCCCTCTCTCCCCTGAGTTGCAAGCATATTTAACAAATTTTCACTCTTTCTGTAAAGAAGGAAGCACGACTGATAAAAATCTTATTATTTGATAGGTTTCAGACTTTTAAGGAAAAAGTCAGTCCTCTAGATGTTACAAAGAGCAACACGGTGTTCGTGCAGTGCTTGCACTGAACTGCAGGCTCAGGGTCCACCCCCCAGTGAGCCTGTCTGGCTGCCCTCAGCACTCGCATGGACCCTGTCATCGAGGATTTCAGAACTCCAATACACTCACAGGAACCCAACAGAAAGGGTCCTGTATTCACAGCTCAATTTTCCCGCAGTACCAGGGGCACACTTTTGAAAATACCAGTCTTGAAAATGAGAAACTAAACCACTGTGCTGCAAGGAGAAAGAAAAAAGCCCTTCCCCCATTCCAGGATTATCCTTTGGTTTAACTTTAGGGCTATGAACAGGAGAGCTGAACCTCAAAAGTACCACCTTTATGAAATGGCTTCAAACTAGAAAGATAACAACCATTTACCAGGGAAAGGAGGGCAGGAGGAAGGAGATGGAAATGACACAAGTTCAACACAGACAGAAGAGGAAGAAAAAGCACTTCTGCATCAGAACATCTTTGGGCAATGGCTGCCAGGAAAATACATCTCCCTCAGCTCAGTGTGTTGGTCTTTCACAGCGTTGGACCATTAGGAAGCCAGTTTGTGGCTTTCCTGGTAAAGAGGCATGTCTGCCTTCCTCCTACATTAAACAGAATTTTCTCTGAGAGGAAGACTAAGATTACACAGTCAAAATGCTTCTCAGAGGAAGGGTTTGGTGTTTTGGGTTTCTTCTTCTTCTTCTTCTTCCCCCTCCCAAGATTTCCAAGGTATTTATGTAATCTTCTATATGTGGCACAGCTAAGAACAAAAATCACGCTCCTTAACAACATGAGATAACAGCAGAAAAGCAGAATGCCAATGAGATCCCAGGCAGGCAGCTTGCAAGTGTGGTGGATATAAAAACTCTTCAGAAAAAAGCCTGGGTTGCAGCCTGCAGAAGAGTCTTGTAGGAGAAGTGTCTGCTTTGTTCAGACTCTTCTGTTCCATTTCAGGAAATTTTCCTGAGGATGAGGATCCATCTCTACTCCTTGATTTCTTTCACAGCAGTAGTCAAGATACTCAACAGTCTCTGCTGTGTACAAGCATTTCGCTCTCAGCCATCCACTTTTACCCTGCCACGTGCCAAGCAGCCCACGCAGCACTGTGCTCCCTCACACAGGGAGCCAGCAGCCCCTGCAGACCTGCATTACCTGGCAGGAGAGGTGATTCACTGATTTCCAGCAGAATGACAAGAGTTCCTAGCACAGATGTGGTATGGTGTCCATATGGCAACTGCACAGCAGTGACTGAAGTCTAACCACAGACATACTCCTCCCTCTGGCAGATGCTCTCACACCCTTCTCACCAAAATGTCCAAAAGCATCAAGCACCTACAGTCCAAGGGTCTGTCCGTGACTCACACTCTCCTCTGATGCACCAGCTCTGCCAGCAATGGGCCAACTTGACCCCCAGGAAAGCTGTTTCATAGTCTCCAACAGCCACAGGTTCACTTCAACAATGTGTTTGTTCAAGGGGGCTCACGAAATCTGGCTGGAGAGTACTGTGCATTATTTGGCAGTATTTCTTTACCACCAGCTGTAAACTAACTTTAAAGGCTGGACATGAATTTTCCCTTGCTCTGAGGCACTTCACAACCTGGTACCAAAATAGTAGACAAGACCTCCACATTACCATGGAAAGGTCTCACGTCAAAGCAAAAGGAGGAAGGACTTACGAGGCCTTTCAGAGGCCTTTATTAGGTCACTAACAGATGGGTGAGAGTAATAAGGTGGTCTAGGCAGGAGAAAAAAGGAATTAAACACCAAAATAGAAATTGGTTTTCTCACTCATACTAGAATGAGAACTTCACTTTGTAAGCACTCCTGCAATGAGTCCCTTGGAAGTGTTGTTCAATCAAATGCCACAAGAGTTTGACACAGAAAATGAAATAAAATACATCTTATCTCCATTTACATATAGGTCCCAGAAAGGTGGTGTATTAGGTTTGCATGGCAAGCGGGAGGGCTACAGAAGTAGCTTTAGTAAGAAGCTGCCAGAAGCTTCCCCCATGTCTAACAGAGCCAATGCCAGCCAGATGCAAGACAGACCCACCACTGACCAAGGCAGAGTCCATCAGTGATGGTCGTAGCACTTCAGCAATAATGCATTTAACAGGGGGAGAAAATAACCCTGCACAACTACCAACCTCCTGCACCTGGAGACAGAAAGGAGAACATGTGAGACTGCAGCCCCCATTCCTGTCCCCTACTGCTGCTTCAGGGAAGAGGTAGAGAATCATGAGCAAAGTTGCATCTGGGAAGAAGGGAGGGTGGAAGGTGGTTTTAAGATTTGTTTTTATTTCCCATTACCCTACTCTGATTAGACTGATAATAAATTAAATTATTTTTCCTAAATCAAGCCTGTCTTGCCCATGATGGTAACTGATGAGTGGTCTCTCCCTGTCCTCATCTTGACCCATGAGACTTTTGTTATACTTTCTCTGCACCACCCAGCTGAGGAGGGGAAGAACAGAGTGCCTTTGGTGGGTACCTAGTGTCCAGCCAGGGTCAACCCACCACAGGTAGTAAGAGATATGCCCACTAAAAAGGTCCAGTAAACTCAGCAATGAGATTTTTAGGCTTCTTAGGGATGGGATCTATCAACAGAAACTTCAGGCTAAATAGTCTCCTAACTTCAAATTTAAACCAAGAAGAAAAAAGCCCTCCACTCATTTGGAGATACTATGTCTCACCTGTGGAATTTCTCTTCAGGATGGTTGGGGTGTGAAGAAAAAAGGAAGTGAAAAAACTCAGAGCACGGTAAAGCAGTGCCTTTCCTGTTGCCAACGCCCCAAAGGGACTGCCCACAGCACTTTGCCAATCGAGGAAATGTTCTCAGATTTCAGTTACTCAGATTCACTGGATTCAGACCAATGATGAACACACAGCACATGCTGCCATCCGCTGTGGCGTTCTGGCACAGGGCAGCACCCCACCAACAATGGCACCACTCTTCCTTTCAAAGAGCCCCAGAAAGAGCCTCTGTATTCTCATGTGATGAGGTGGGCTCTTACAACTTGGATCACTACAGGGTATTGAACTCTCACAGTATGCTTGCTGAAGGTTCACTTGCTTTACCTTAGACCTCAACAGGTATGTATGATAGCAAAGCTAAAATAAACCATCTTCATTACATTCATTTTGGCATCATGAGTCACTATCTTGCTGAAACAAAACTACCTTCTCACCTCCACATTGAGTAAGTGCTATTAGCTTTTCCAGTATTCCACCTACTGCTGTTTTCTTCCATGCAAGTGCACAGCATAGAAGTATCTCAGAATATGCTTCACGCTTCAGCTTCAGTGAGAAGAGGAAGCCACAGAAAAAGTTCAGGACATACTATGCCTTCTCCTGTAGACAGAAATAGTTTCTGGCCTTCTATATTAATCTCATGAAAAAAATCAAACCCCAAAACTACTGGCACTCAAACAAGAGATTGATTTGCTATGAAACAGGACAAGTCCCTCATGTTTCCTTTCCTGTCCTTTTAGCTCAGTCTAACAAAATTGACTTCATGGATCATTACTATTTTTACTACTTTCTAAACACTGACCTGTCTTGGGGAATCTGGCTGCAGGTATCAAGACAGAGATGATTTTCAGTCTTCTCAGGATATTTTTGAAATGCCTTAGTCTAAAATTTCTGCTGAAATGTGACAGCCCCAGAACTCATTCAGACAAACACAGAGATGTTAAAGAAAAAAAGCATCCTGGGCTCTCAAGTTTGCCCTGGGACAGAAGACCAGGGCCCCATAAAATAGAAATTTCCTTTCAGATCAAGGCTGGAGAGCAGGGAATGCCAAATAGGGAAGCTGGACCACCAGCCACATCATGACCAAGATCAGGAATGTAATGCACTTAAGCAGAGAGCAGGATGAGAGGAGAAGTAAATGCTTCCCCTTCCTATGCATCCTGCTCCACCCCAGTTGTAGTGCAGTGCCTGGACAGAGCCTATCATTCACTGCACTGATGTTTCCCATGGGGATCCTTCACTGGGACCCTAGACATGCTGCACGAGCTGATCCCAAACTGGGGAGAGACATCCTGTGTTCTGCTACAGAAAGGCTTCCTCATAGAGACGTACTTCTGAAGCTAACAAGTCCAGAAACACTCAAGGGACTGCATGCTTAAAAACATACAAACCCTTCTCTACCCAAAAGACACACTCCTCTTTCTACCTATGCTACATCTGCAATATAACATCACCACAGATGCTGACAAAATTTCACCTCTCTTCTAAATAAAGAGGAAAAAATAATATATATACTTTCCCCACAGTTTTGAACCATCTAATATCGAATTAGTCATGGTGCTTCATTCTCGTAAATATTGTTTGAGATTTTTCCCTCAGGACACAAAATACGTACTAACAACACATAGTGGCCTCCACTTTTCATACCTACAAGTTGAAACACTGTTACGAATATGCTCTGCAAATAAGGCCTGTACACTCCCACAGGGAAAAAGAAATTGCACAGCTAAAGCTGAGCAGATACTCAGAACTGCAACGGAGAGGAAGGACAAAAAAGCAGCTATTTGCATCTTAAAATATTTGTAATTTCCATTTCACAAATCATCATTTTCTTTTCAAAAAGACTGCTTCTCAGTGTTGGTGTAAACCTGGGGAAAGAATTTCTCTTCCTCTACAATAATTACAGAAGGAGTTTCTGCCTCCATTTCTCCTTTGGATCACATTTCAACCTGAATTTAACCTTTCTTTGCTATACAGAAGAGTTGAGGTATATGTAAGTAAATGAGATTAGAGGGGAAAGTATGCTTTTTTTTGGAAACATGCCATTACAACACAGTGTTGAAAAACTAAGCACATAGACTGAATAGACTATCCTTTTGTGTTTGCTGAGATACTTCACAAATGTAGGACAGGTGTATTATCCTTTCTAATGCATAAACTAGGCCAGAAAAATTGCTTTCACAAACACTAAAATCACTTTATCGATCTTTCACAGTCCAGATGGACTCGAAGCTACAGGGGTCAATTAGATACAACACATATCTTTAAACATACCAAATTATCTGAACAGAAAATGCTAACAAATAAAATAGGTTACCATTCATGTGTGCTACATCTTTAAGGAGCAGGAAAGCTACTTTCAAGTTATCCCCAAGGAACATTTCAGTAATACTTCCCTGAAATTTTAGCTAAGCTATTTCTTTCTTTCATATATTACTTTTGAAACTTTATAAAAGTTTCCTAAACTCTGCATGCTAATTAGATTCTAATCCAATTCACCAGATGTGGGCAGTCATCAAAAAAACCTCAAAGTTGCCTTGGCTCCTCCTTGCAAGGGAGCACTCTGCAGCACCTTGCTCTAACAGACTATCAGCTGGGGCCTGAAGTGAGCAGCACAGGTTACATTTCTACTTCATACCGAGTTTCTCCTCTCAATAGCTTTTGTATGATATGTTGTTTATTTATGTTTGTGCCTAAATGCAACATCAAAAGCATGAACCACTTTCAGCTGCAACAGCAGTGTTTTAGTTTTTACCAATTTATTTGACAATGTGCCTTTTTAGAGAAGATTTTATGGAGTGAGAGGCAAATGGAAATGCAGCTTTAAAAGTGATTTGGTTAAGACTCATACTATACTTAGAATAAGATCCATGCAGAAGGGACAGTAACTGGCAACTATAACATTACATTTAAACACTGCTGCCCAATACTTGCTCATTAGCATCCTTTTGGAATTCTGCTCCTTTTAAGAAGTTTTATTCTTTTGCCTTCAAAATAGCTATGATTTGCTAATATATGATATGCCTTGAACCCCCTTTGACAAGCTCTACCAACACAGTCATATTTTTCCCACTTGCATTTTCTCATCATTTGAACGCTTGCATTGTCAGCCTCCTCTGCCTCCACCTCTCCTTTCCTACATTATGTGCAGCACCCATTTGTTTCAGATTATAAAAAGCACTAGTGGATTCTGAAGCCACTAAAAAGAAATTGCTGGCATATGGGATCTGTGGGAAATTTGATCCAGCAGGTGAAATAAGACAACTTTAGAACTGATAAATAGGATAGAAGTTTCAAATACTATTACTATAGAATGGGTTACATTCCTCCTTTCAAAGTTACATGAAGAACTGTGGCCATTGCCCTTGCAGAAAACTGCAAGAAACCTGGTTGGTTGTTTTTTTATTTTAGCATTGAGGCAGATGGCCCTGGCTTCAAATATAGAAGACCTTCCTACACAAAACAGAGGTGCTGGCACATGATACGTGGGTAGAAGGATATTCTGGATCCTTGCCTGGGAATATGTGCACCCAAGAGGTGAAATAGCAGGATAGGAGAGAAAAGAGGAGAAAAAAGCCACCAGAAAGCTAAGAAGGAAGAGGGAAGAAGGAAACACCACAGCAGCAGGCTCAGAAGGCATGGTGACACCACGTTTGTGAGAGGAAAATGCAAGAAGCATAGCTTTCTGAGCAGATGGGGAGTGCATATGCACCTTTACGTGGGGATTCAGATTACTGCATTGATCACTATTTCTGAATACTAAGGGGGCCTTGAGACTGTGAGCAAAGAAACTACTTTAGTTCAGACACAGGAGGTGGCAGAGCCCTGCCAGACTCCATCCACCTCAAACACGAGTGGGAAACCAGCCCTTCAGGTCTTGCAAGCAGGCAAGGTCATGCCAAACCCACAGCGGGTTTCACCCCACAACTGATCCACTTCAGGATCCCAAACTGGAGACACTCCCATCCAAGCAGCAACAACCAGCAGTTGTCTTCTTGCTTACAGCCTCCTTCCCCTGTCTCCTGTCACAGCCATGGGCTCGCTTCCTTTGTCTCCCTCCTGAATAACTCCTCCTGCTTTCAGCCTGTGCTTAATCCTCCAGGAAACCTCATTCTCCCGAGAAGAAGAGTGCTTCTGTACGTAATCTCCAGACAGCAGCTGTGACCCCAGCACCCAGAAAGGCAATCATTGTGCAGAACTGTGCTATCAGGGGTGAACTTCCCCTCTTCCCCTGCCATTTATTTAAGGGCCGCTGGACGTGCACTGTTAGTTTATGCACACACACTGCCAGCAGTGATTTTTGCTGGCAGCTGTGGGGTGCTTGTCCCTTCACCCTCATTGCAAGCTACCCTCCAAATCTGCACAACCATTTATTTTATTATTTTTTATTCTGCATTTTAAGGGACTGAACTTCCCACCTGCCAACAGAAGGAACACTTGTTTTTAGCATTCGGTCCTTGAGGCTACAGCAGTATTACTGAAAAGTGACTTTGTCCATTTTTAATATCCAAAAATACAGAACAGCTGTGCTTTCTCGTAGTCCTTTTGTATAAGAGTGGCTCAGAGACAATACTAAATTCAAGGCTGCCAAGACTCAGACCTGAACTGCCTGAAAAAAATGCCTTTTAAAATTTTTTTTATATTAGTTCTCAAGACACACTATACTACCAGCACCAGTAAAGCAACAGGTGTTAAGGCAGAAGAATTTGAACAACGTAATTCTTCATGACAGGCTTATCAGCCTTTTAGCACACTCAGCTTTTATTATTCTGACACAAGACAAACTTACGTAACAGCACAGTACGTACTAATTTACAGGACAACAACATGGATGCTGAGTTCAGAACACTGCACTTTTGTTCCAGACTGTGGATATTTCCCATACTCCTAAGAAAGGCATATGCTGCGCAAACACTTTTAAAAGCATCCAAGTGGAATTCAATATATTGAAAGAAGCTAAAGTACTCTGGAGTGATTACCAAACATGCTTCAGCAGAATGGCACAAAAGGATAATTAAGGACTAAACCCACAGAGATACTGAGACAACTAAAATGTCTCCAGTTTCTTCTGCTGTTGATCAGAAAAGCCCACTTGCCTGTTGATGGTATACAGGTGGATGTAAAAGTGGTTCCAGATCACTGCAAGTAACTACAAGCCTTCCCATCTTCTAATGCAAATCCTCACTTCTGGAGGACTTCAGGGCTCCTATTCGGAGACCGTGAGGATGTATGTGGCCACAAAGCTGAACAATACCCCTTCTCTGACTCCTTCCTTGGCAAATTTATCTTCCTCACATGCAGAAGAGCACTGGAAGCCATCCACCCAGGATGCTGGCCTCTGGCAGAGTAGGAGTCAGAAGAACAATGGTATTAGAAAGACAGAGCTATTTGAAATGACAAAAATGCCAGAGGAAAAAATGATGAGACTTCTTAGTTTTCCAAAATTAGCCTGAGTTGTCCTTCATCCCAGAGGAAAAATACAGAACACCTTAAGGACAAAGAAATTCTTTTTTCTCCTCTAGCTCAATAGAATTTTTCCTATGCAATCCAAGGCATCATATCTCCACAACACAACTCTAGTGAAAGGCAAATGGTCACCATTCATCTTACCAAAAACAATCACAGCAAAACTATTCTTTTTTGCTCTGGTCCTTCCCAAAGTCTCCTATTCACTCTTTGAAACATTGTTGATACCAAAGTTCTCAAGCAGAAAAGAAAAACAACTAAAAAGCACTCTCAGTACCTTCTCAAAGGCTGAGAGATTTCCAGAAGGGATTTTATACTGAGCTATTATTTGCCCTCTTGCAAAACACACTTTCCTTTCCTTCCTTGGTGAGAAACATAC
>NW_008664411.1:38169-56163 GCF_000695815.1 Acanthisitta chloris | reverse complement strand
CACATCTTCAAGGTTACTGGAACTGATGATGAAAGACACTTTGCTCCCATGAGCTGGAGAAAAGCTCTCAGCTGTAACTCCACATAGGTGAGCCATGCCCACTCACACCTGCTTCCCTTCTCTCTGAAGAGAAATGCCTGCTTATACACTACCTGCCATGCTACTGTTGCACACACAGGCTGTCCCCAGTGCTCAAGCATTTATGTGATCTACCCTTCTACAGATGAGGTACCTCCAACCAGTCAACAGGCTGAGGACTCCATCCCATGAGCGACAAAACACTACAGGCAGCAATGGGCCATGAATATTCATATATTATTATATCTGTTCATGTATCATCAGCAAGCATCAGTACTACTTCAGGTGGTTGGCAACAGCACTGCCTTCCTCATCAAGAGCTCTGCAGTGAGTAAGCAGCTCTGGGGCAGATCTATAATTGCTGCAGATGCTGTTTGCCTGTCTTCACTGTGTCTACACAAATGAGCATATGGCCTTCTAGCACAAGGCCAGCTTACACAGTCATTAATTAGATATCATTTCAGCCTGTTCAATGTATCTGATACAAAAATCTGTCCCCGGGCAGGAATGTCCTTGTGCTGTGGAGAGTTTCCTCTCTTTGTGAGTTGCTTCATCTTATGAAGAGGAGCAACACCTTTGCCTGTGACTGGGTGAATTTCTGTTTAGTACAAATACAGGTACAGCAGGGTAAACACACCTGCAGTTGCCAAAGGGTTTCTTTTCACTCTCACTACTTTTCACTACAAGTAGAAGACAGGCAATACCCTCTCTGCCTCCAGCATGCAATACAATATTCTCCCAAAGCACCATCACATTTTTGGTAAAAGGTGCAAAGTTTTGCTCAGATTTTGCCTCATTGTTTCAGTTTCTCACACAGCAGCACTAAACTGTAAGGCACATACAGAGCCCCCAGACAGGGCTGCTACTCAGAAGTAAATGAAGCACATGAGAACCTCACTTGGGTTTCCTCATCAACCCACATGCAAAGGGTTCCACTCTCTTCCTTGGTCATGCACAGCACCATGCAGAAGTCTGCAATACAGCACTGCTTTCAGAAAAGCATAGTAAACTCAAGAAGCTTATGAGAATTTCCAAGATCAGAAGAGGTACAAACTGCCAGCTGATAAGGAGAAAGACCTGACCTATGGGCACAGCCTGGAATCAGTGGGGGAGAGGACCTTCCGAGTGAAATGTGGGGAGTATTCAGCAAAGCAAAGCAGGTATTTTACAGAAAGAAGTGAGGATTTATCAACAAAAGAAGGGCATTTGAGGGACAGCATCCAATTCAGTTACTCTTCCTTGATGGTACTGAACTATTCCTGAGTTACTATGAAATAACTTTTTAATTTCACTTCATAATTTTTGATTATAAACCAGTTACAGAATAAAGTACCCAACAATAGTGGCCCTTCAAAATATAGTGATGGCCAGAGGTGCTTTTCTGTGGAAACAGACAGGCAATGAGATCTTTCTTTTGGAAATTAGGTGGTTCACTGGTTTTCCCTTGAACTCTATAATGTTTGCATATGTTTATTTTTGGCTGAGCAAATAAACTTAGTTGAAAGTGCACTGAACCCCTCTACCATGTGAACCTTGTCAGCTTTCCTGAATTATTTTGCTAGAGATACAAGTCTCTCACGGAGCTGAATAGCCATGAATTACATACATATATATATATGATTATTATTAGAAAAACTAATTATAACTTCTTTGCTGTGTTTCATTGCAATGGATTATTTTTAATACTGACTTCCAGCAGATTCTTAGTGTTAGCAGAGAAGTTATATTTTAAACATCTATGCTATATGAATAATGTTGTGCTTATGTAGTATATTAATCTTTCCTAAATTCCTCATTTTCAAATGATTAGAATTTACTTAGTAGTCACTATTTTAATGTAATTCTTCAATATCAACTTCTGAAGTGCAGAATGGCTGCCAGTTCATCACTGCTGACAAGTATTGGCATTTTCCTCACGTCTCTCTCCAGATGAGGTACCTACAAGCAGGAGCAAGACAGCACTCAGTGGTCTCCATACGATCTAGGATTCCTTATTGTTATCTATTTTTCTGTCCACAGACTGCATCAGAGTTTCTATAAACTGAGGAATTCAAGGTTTGTTTGACACTTTCACCATCCCTATCCCTTTCTCATAAACACATTGCAAAGAGTCATAGCAACGAGCCAGTAAGCAAGAATCACTGAACATAGTTGATGTTCATGTGGAAGGTTCTAGAGAAAGATCTGGTATCTGGAGATCTCAGTCTGTCCTAACAGGCAGGACACAGATCACTGAAATAGCCCAACACCTGGTTGGGCTACAGCCTACTACAGCAGGCCAGGGTGTCACAAGGCAGGTAGGGGGATAACACTGACTGCAGCATCAGAAGGTAACTTTCTCACTGGAATATAACTGGGATAATACATACCACAAAGACCTCCCAAGCTAGGCAGAGTCTGGTACTCCCAAACCCTACAGGACATATTCTTAAAGAGTACTGCAGAGTAGTGAAGAAAATGAATATAAAAGATTTGGAGTACAAGAGATTTCAGTTACCCTCTCAACATTTGCATGGTCTACATTTCACATCTCAAACCATGTGCACCTGCCACGAGAGAAGCAAAGTCTCCAGGAGGTTGGGTTTGGGAAAGGGGAACTCCTAAATCAGCAGAAGGTCAGCATCCCTTTTGGTGTAAAGGATAGCATTCATGTCTGACACCTGTGAAAGGGCACCAGACCCAAACTGGCACAGTCTAAGCAAAAAGAAGAAAGTCTTGTTGGATTAAAGTAATACAAAAGCAGACAAATTTCCCATCCCTAACCTTGCTGAGTCCAGCAGAAGCTACTCTCAAGCAGTGATGCATAAAACTTCAAACAAGTCAGAACCGTCAACAGAAAATATTACATGATTCAGTAAGCTGCTTCTAAAACTTGCTTGAAGAGTGGAACTTAACTGCATGTATAAACCTCCAAGATCTGGTCTTGCCCTTTCCTCTCCACAGGGCACTGATCTAGATTTTTGTTCTGTATTTTCTTTCATTTCCTCTGATGCCCAAGCAAATTATCTGCTAGAACAGATTATAACGTGCATCATCCATTCCTGTGGTGAAAAGACTATGAAGCAAGCCCACATTTCCTTCCACTGCCAAAACCACTTAGACATTTTGGCAATGCAGGACACATTCTTTATGTTAACTGGCAGCTAGTGTCTGACAGCTGTTCAGCAGCCTATCTGAAAAAAAACCCTGATGGCCTCACTCCAGTTCCAGACAGACTTATTCCAGATCACAAAGCTTTCAGATTATTATAGCCCAAAAGACTTCATCCAGTGAGTCCTCCATCATCTCACTGTCTTCTACCTTTCCTACAAGGCTATACCATTTTTTCTGGAGAAAGACAGCTAATATGACATCTTAAAAGACTTGGCCAGATGAGGAACCTACTAAATTTATGGTTAGTTCTTAGTTCTTTTATAGATGAATCATGAGCACAATAATGAGTATTACTCATTAGTAGCATGTATTTTGTGTTCCAACTTCCAGACATTGGAACTTGTTATGCCACTGCCTTATGATTCAAATCTCTGTCAGCTGGTAGAAGTATTTTCCCACACAGAGACTGACCTGGCAACATCTTCACCTTCTCTTGGACCAAAGCAAACCCTCTCTTCCTCACAGCTTTTCTAGACTTACTGTCCTCCTTGCAACTCCTGTGAATCAAACTCCTTCACACAGTACTTCATCACTCCTGTAACTATTGATCAGCTGCATTCCTTCCTCGAGTGCTCTGCACCAAGAGCTCATGTTTCATTATCCATCATGGACCATATGTGCCTCTCAAACTGCATTCGTTCCCCTCTTGGATTGTGACCTACATTTGGTTTCTAGATACAATCTCTTTTTCAACTGTATCAATACCCTATCTTCATCACTTACAGCTGGTTGAATTAATTAAAAGAGATTATTTTTCCCCTCTACCCACACCCTGTATGTCTCTCCCTCCCCCAACATCTACTTGAAGCCCACTGGATTTTTATGAAGACATTTTTTGCCATGTATAATTTATTCACAATAGCATTTCTCTACCGCTACCAAAATTTTCTTACGTATTTTTTTTCTTTATTGGCTAATAAGAAGGTAACAGACACCCTTAATTAGACTTGTTGGACTATGCAGCTCAGGTACTCTAGGGACAGCTAACATTAAAGGAATTACTTTTCCACTTCTAGGGGTGACGGGAAAAAAAAATCCAGGTATATTTTTTTAAGTCAGATAAAAATCTTTGAAGTTGTTATCTCAGCTTGGCAGTGTGACAGTTTTAAATGGCTTCTGCAACTTTGCACAGTGTAGAAGGTACATCTCAACACCATTTGGCTGAGTTTTCAGAAAAAAACTTGTTCTTCAGATCTACCTGAGAACAAAGCACTTTGTCTTTCAGTGAACACTGTCTAGTGTTCACTGTCTCTTCCTTATCACCAACCACTTTAAAAATTAAGAATTAAGGACACCAATATGCAAAATGTGACAGGAAATTAAGTTATCTTACCTATCTCCTTCCAGCCTGGATCACACACCTAAGTGATTTAGAATTTCTTTGACACTGATGGCTCAGAATTTCTATGGACCTGCAACAGGATGGCACTGACACATCCATGTAAAAAACTAAGCTAACCTGAATTAATGAATTTCTACCAAACAGCAAGAAAGGAAACATCTAGAACAGACAGCACAACATTTTCTGGAAAACTTATTTATCTTCTGCTGAAACATTTAAATGTAGTTAATGCCAAGGAATTTTCCCCTTCTGATTTATTGGGTTGGGAAGTAATACATAATACCATGTCTTTTTGCTCATCTTGAATCTCTCTGGCAAGAGGCAATCAACAGCCTCTCCAACAACCATAAAGTAATCAAAAGGATTACAGAGGATTAGAACTGAATATCCCTGATACTTTATGTGTTTAATTTAAGCCATGTGAAAATTTAACATTTAAACATGTTTCAAAACAAATACTTACTTGGAAAAAGGCCTGGAGTTTTGCTGGGAGAAGACAGGTGTTAGAAATTGCTGCTATTTGTTTTTCCCAGCATTCAGGGACTAGTGCTATGAGATTAGATTCTTCTAAACTGGTCCTGGCAAAGGGTCTATACTAGGGAATGTAAAGTTACACAGTACTTTAAACTTACTATTTTCATTCACCAACACATTTTTACACGCATGATGAAAATCAAGGCTGGGCACACCTCTTCAGTTACAACACAACAATCCTCAAACAGTTGCCAAGGATTAATGTACACACTCTCCTCATCACTCCATGACCACAGGATAATATCCTGGATGTGCAGCAGCTTGCTGCACTGGACTCCTGAGTCTAGCTGCTCCCTGGCTGGTTGCTGCTGTAGACTTCTCACTTCCAAGACCATCCCCTCTCCATTTCACTGCAGTTGTCAGCAATCATACATTAAATACAATCATATAACAGAATGACAAATTCATCCAATACTACAGATATTGCACATACAATGAAGATTAATCTCACAGACTAATTTAGACTGGAAGGGTTTCCTGGTGGTTTCCAGTTCAACACGCAGGCCAAAGCAGGGTCGGGTATGGCAGATTCCTCATAACTTTGTCCAATTCTGCATTGAGCACCTCTAAGGATGGACTATCCATAGCCTTCTTGGGCAATGTCTTCCAGTGCTTAACCACCCACACAGGGAAAAGAAAATATTTCCTTGGATTTCAGTGGCAATTCTCGTGTTCCAGCTTGAGGACATGATTTCTTACCCTAACACTATATACCTCCAAGGTGAGCCCAGTATCTTCTCCAAACCCTTCCACTAGGGCATGAGAGACAATTCTTAACAAAAAACCCACCACCACAAAAAAAGAGACTATACTTGTTTTCTTTCCCCCTATTTAAAATGTTAGTCAAATATGAAATTGATACACTTTTCAAAGCATTTTGCAATCACACAGATTTTATGGAGGAGCTGAAAATATTTGGGGAAAAAACTTTGAGAGGATGTTCAGAAGGAGCCCATTAAAGACCTTTTCCTGCATATTCACCAATTTCAAAAGAAAACTGACTACTCAGTATTAAAGAAAAAGCAGAGAAGAGAGAGAAAACTTTCCTTTGTTAGTGCCAACATCTTCACCTCTTTGAAAAAAAAAAGGGGGAAAAAAAAAAGGAAATCACATCCTGTAGTTCTAAAAGCTGCTGCAAGAATCAACATGGTATTTTTTCTTCCAGGAAGAAGAAAGTTAGTTTCCCATCAGGCGATCACGGCTGAAACAATTCATCCGCATTGTGATTAAATGAAACTCTTAAAATGTACTCAAAAGCTACATTCATTGCTGCAAGGAAGAATGACCTCCCTCATAATGAACCCCAAGGCTGGCAGCCAGCTTACAGAGGTTTTATAATGACCAGTTTTGGCTTCGAGTAGCTGGTAGCTTCATTTTCCATGTAGCATAGCAGATTTGGGGGCCTGCTGAGATATTGAAGAAATGGACTCAAAAGTCTGCAATTGGGGCAGGAAAATGTTATTTTTATATTAAAGTAATACACTGTAAACCTCAAATTTAGCTTTTAAATTTGTAATCTTCACATAAGCATTAGAAGTGGATTACTTAAGGCAATCTCAAATGCTGTATTTGAAATATAAAAGTGTGACATGAGAAGAAAGCTCCTGACATACTAAAGAACATGAGCTGGATCAAAGGATGGACAACACTCCTGATTGCAGTTTGCTCACTAAAGTTGCAATCCACATAAAAGCCAAAAGACATCGTACCTGCACCAGCAAAATATTACCTGTGAAGGAAAGCTGAGGAAAAGCTAAGGTGACAACAAGACCAAAGGGCTGGGCAGATCAGCTGCAGAACAGACCAGCTATTCAAGGTGTTCTGCAGGGTTCCTCCGTGCCCCACCACTGTGCATCTCTACTCCCAGCACTGCCTTGCTGCTGGAACACAACAAATTGACAACGAACGATGTACAGCTGCTGTACGTGGCTAACAGCTGCAGTTGGTTGATCCTGGCTGGATTTCAGTACGTTGAGCTAGGCAGTGAGGCTCTACAGAAGATGATGTTGCGTGCAGGCTGATACCCAGGCTGGGACCCAGAAGCAAGTTCATGGTGCTTGACAAGTTTTCTGAATTTAATTGGGTAGGGATTTTCACATTTGTAAATTCGGCCTTAGGTAGCTGAAGCCTCTTCTGGTGTGCAGTTTGGCTTGAAGTTACTGTACCTTACAATGATATTGCCACTGCTGCTACAGCACCATTCTTTTTTTGTTCAGATACAATATATTGGACACATCACTGCTGCATTAAATCAAAACAGAACATACAGACCTGCGACATGTGTGTCTGCAAACACAATTAAATGTTGAGTCCAATAACCAGAAGGGTCTTTCCTATAGATGGATGCACAATTGGTAAAGTTGGGATAGCAGTTTTCTAGCCAAAAATCTCTGAACCAAACCTCTTGGGGTCAACATCAAACTAACAATCCTATTCCAGAGGCCTCATTTAATTTTAATTATCAAGAGGGCATTCTATTAGTTAAAAGACCATCAAAACCAAACCCCCTTTGACTCAATGCTTAATTTTGCAGGACTCCTGGCTAGAACAATATTATCAACCAAAGAATGAGTAAGCTGGAAGGC
The DNA here is from genome assembly GCF_000695815.1 of Acanthisitta chloris. Taxonomy (NCBI): domain Eukaryota; kingdom Metazoa; phylum Chordata; class Aves; order Passeriformes; family Acanthisittidae; genus Acanthisitta; species Acanthisitta chloris. The sequence goes on along the minus strand of NW_008664411.1, from coordinate 48,471 downwards.
AAGATGACTGAAAGTATTCACAGTGGCCCATACAGTTTTCATACATTTTTCTCCAGTGTGCATTATTGTCAGAGGCACAGTGGTAGCACAGGAAGACATGCCCAAATTAGATTCCCTCTAGCTTGTGTCGTTATTAACCACAAGCCAAGTCACAAGGAAAGAGATGCAGGAACAAGCTGTACAAATTCAATTCATCTGAAATGAAGGGTGAAACACCACAATTTCACTGCAGCCCCCACGAAACCAAGTCTACTTTGATGACTCTGACTTGATGTTCCTCACTCTTGCCTGCACTTTCTCTACAGCCATATCCAACACCAGAGATTGCCACAGCCCTCCGGGCACACCATTCTCCTCTCCACTGGCCTATATCTGCATCCCTGTTACTACTCTTTGTAGCACAGTAATAGAGATAAGGAAAACATTTGTCATTTTCTTTCCTCCAGAAATTAAATCTACTTTCCGGCTGCAGAAGCAAATGCATGTTAAACACATAAGCACCATAGAAGCCCTAAGACTTAGGCATGATGAACTCAAGGGAAGAATGTGATTCTGCACTAGCATAAAATGCAGTATGCAATTACAACAACTACAAATATTTTATGCGAAAGATTTACTGGCAAACCTCCACAGGGCCTGTAATCCCTAGCACAATTTCCTGTGCTCTTATTAAAGGAAGATAACCTTTTGGCAATTGTTTGTATAAGATGACAGTAATTGCTTATGATAAAGAGCTTAATTAGCGAAAGATAAAGTATGAAACTGAAGAAAGTGACAGCAAAATACATTCTGTCTAATTCTCAATTTTTGTAATAGTTGATAAAATGGGGGAAAAAAAAGCCTTATAATTGAAAAGAGCACAAGAAAGTATTTGACAAAACAGAGGATGGGGACTGCAAAAACACTTTCCAGACAGCTGCAGATAGCTGGACAACACAGTACACATATTTGACTTTCCCTTGGGTTGTCCATGGGTTTCTTGTTGGAAATGGAAGTAACTGTGATATACGCAGACTTCTAATGAAATGTTGTAATAGAGTCCTTTGTTACCGTGTGACTGGGACACTGCATGACCACGTGCTTTGCTTCACTCAGACAAGAAGCCTGAGGAATTTTAATCAAACACAAACGCAACACAACATACAGTGTGACCAAAAGTAAGCTATGACACCTCATCTTAGACAAACGCCATCCTAAAAAGTTAGCAGTTTCTAGCCTTGAACAAGAAACCCCAAGTCTCAATACATGCGATAAACTGAGAGGCACATAAATACAAGGATTATGAAGCCTGAAGGCAAGGATAGGCAACAACTGCTCCATGCCTGTAGGTGCTCAGAGTTGCCACAGCAACAGAGATAGGCTGGGGGAGGCAGAAAGCAGCAAGGAGATATCTAGGACCGCATTGCTCACACCCTCCCATCCTGCAGCTTGTACACACCACTAAGTGTTGGCAGCTCTGAGACATCTAAACTGCAGAGGAAAGACCACCAGGAACTATTGCAGACAGACTTTGCAGTGGCTTGAATTCTCTAAGTACCAGGTCATGGATCAATTTCTACACACTTCTACTTACCAAAACTAAAACATAGGCTTAAGAAACAGGGCACTGAACAGCACACCTCAGCCAGCAGTTAAGTGCTGAACCCAGCTATGTGTCAGGTTGAGCTTTTTTCTACCAAACCCTACCCTGCATACAGGTGCTGTCAGGAGCACACTTCCACAGAGCACTCTGGAGGGGGAAAGGCTGCACCAGAGTGACATCCCAAGCTCTTCCTCAACAAGGAAAACCAAGACAGATAGATATTTGAACAGAAGCATCTACCAGGCAGCCAGTGACAGAACACAAAGAAAGTCACGGCTCATCATGCTCTATCCTGCCCCTTAATTACATGTAGACAGCACATGTTAATGAAGCACTTAGAGCTCAATGCCTTTTCAGGTAGTAAGAGCTGCTGCTCCCCAGGGTAGCAAAACAGAGTGAAGACAACCCACGTTTGGAAGCAGAAGCTTTAGGATTAAACAAAAACATGCAACCACATTGTTCATTTGGCTGTAGGGGAAATTTTAAGAAGAAAAGCTCTCTTCAAAACCTGAAGGAAAGTCAGGAACAGCAAAAGGCTAACTCATCCCAGAACAGGAGATGACATACATAAGAGCTCCCCACAGTCGATGACTACCTGCAGGGCTGGCAAAGACAGTGAAGCTGGGCCTGACATGGAAAAGCAACAAACTTCAAGAAAGTGAAGTCATAATTATGCAGCTATGTTTTTCATGATTTAGATCCTGAATTGGCAAGATGCAAAAGTGCAAGAACAGACCTCATACACTTTGGACACTTAGGTCAGGCATGTGCATACACATCAGCAGTGCAATTTATGCAGTAGTTTATGCAACACTTAATCACAATCAGAAATACCACCACGTTCACTATGCCTCAGTTATCTGGTGGAACAGAATATACCTAGGCACACCGAGAGGTAGAAGATGCAGACACATGTCCTTTCCTGGATCCCACTAAGAAGCACCTGCCCAGCTGCCTGCCCTGAAGCACCCATCACCCCATGTCTAAGCAGGAGGGGTGCTGCTCCCTCCCCCAGCTCAGCCCCTGCAAACCCCACAAGAGCCAGGAGCTCTCAGACAAGCAGCTGAACAGAGCATAACAAACATCCGGGTGCTGGTATGTGGCCTGTGTGCAGGGTCCACATCTGCCTCTGCCCAAAGGGAATAAGAGTTTCATGGAAGCATTGTCTCCAGATGTGAAACTAGTTTCTAAAGCCAAAGAGAACCCGGAAATGTATCTCTCTGCTTGGTCTGGCCTCAGAGCCTAATGCGAGACACTCACGGCAAACCTGGGCTCATGCCAGCAGCAGTTTGAATGTGGAGCTTTTTGCCTCCTTTACATAGCAACTGTCTCAAGATTTACACTTGTGATCCTAAGCACGCACAGATATGGAAGGTGGCAGAAAGAACTGGAATCTCAGTCCTCCTCCTGTATGGAGTCACCAGGTCTCTGAGAAAACAAACTGATAATCCAAGGCAACATGCAAGCCTTGAGACGACACGCATTTCGAGCACACATACAGAAGCAACACTGCCAAAGGACCAAACCCAAGCCCTCCTGAAGCCCATGTGAGTCCTGTAAAGCTACTAACAGCTAATTTTGTGATCCTGGGAAAAACTTCCAAACTCCAGCAAGATTTCGATCTACAACAAACAAAAGAAATCCCGCTCATCTCCGTGTGTCAGCAAGGACAGACAGCCATATAAAGGACAATATTGTGTATGTGGCCAGCTAATTTTCATTCAGCTGCTTTCCTCTAACTAAATACATTCTCTGTACATTGGAAACCATCCAAGAAACAGGTCATGGATAAGCACTGTTACTAGAAATCACAAGAACAAGATACTTCTGAAATACAGGATAAACATTTCAAGGCCTAGTTATAGCATATGTGCATGCACATATACAAATACATGGAGAAATGATTTTCTCAGGGAGTAACCAGAAGTGGTAAATAATATCTATGCAGCACTCAGCTGGACCAAGCACTTTCTAGTCTCCCACTTATCCCCTCCTGCAGTCAGGAATCTGTTCAGAGCAATTCACTGACAGGGATCCCAGTGGACAAAGCTCTCTTCTCTTTGTAGTGCATTCTTAAGCACTACCCTTGAATCACTCTCCAACACGCTTTGCCAGCTCAGAGGGCAAATTATTCAGCATAGGACAGTGACATCCTCAGCCTGCACATGACACTCTGTACATAGGCTGGGGCAACACACAGCTCAAGTGTGAAAAGCCAGTAATGCAAAATTAATTGCACCATCTCCTAATGCACCTGAAGAATTTGCAAGTTGGGCTCCTGTGAATGCACCTCTACTGGCAGGAACTTTGAAACAAAGCTACAGGAGGTTTCAGAGACGGTTACACAAGACCTATCTTGCCTAATTGGAAACAGAAGCATATTTTTCTTAGCAACTGACATCTCATGAGACTCGCTGCTTTCTGAAGTACAAAGCATGTGTGCAGGGAAATTCGAGGTCTCTCATATGACCTTCATGTCTTTCATAATCATTCTGGGAAAAAAAGTGTCAGCCCTTGGCATATCAGGTGTCCTTTTTCTGACTACAATGGGATGTCTGTTTTGTTTTCTTTTAACAACTGAATATCATCATCTTTCCAAGCAATAGTGGCATAATAATTTTTTTCAGTGTCCTTGTCTCTTGTATCTTAAATCCCTACAGCAGTAAAGCAATGGCAGCTAAGTCATAGAAGTGTTCAATCCATTGCTATCCCCAACCCAAAATAGTTGACTTAATTTATACTTGCACTGAGCTCAGCTCTCCTCCTCAAAAGCTTTAAGCCATCATTTGAAATTAATATTAATTATCACAATTTGTACAGTGCTATTTGTCACAAGCACCACATTTCTTTTTGAAACATTACCCTGCAAGCAGTTAAACAAAGCATTTTACTTGCACAACTCCCAGCCTTAGATTAACACTTAATGGCCATACTTTCATATACTGTCTGCTGAGGTAATGCCTATCATAAAATGGCCCACACTACAGGCAAAGGATGAATAAAATAGCTGTAAATTTAGATGATGTTCTAACTGTGCAATTTAAGATGGGTTGTTTATGAGCGTTCACTGAAGAAATAGGCCATGGGTTTAAATACTGAAAAAACAAGAGAGAGATCCGCTTAAGAAACATATTTTCCTTATTTTAAGGTCAGCATTTAAACATCTGCATCTGGTAAACATTTTATTTCCGTGGTGTGGCATATAAAACACTAAAGACAGATTCAGTTGCTATTTTAAGTCACTTCAGGGCTTTAAAATATGGCCCTATTTTGACACAATAATATGTAGTCATGTTTGTTAGGAAGATCATCAGCAATGCTAAGGGAGTATTTCTATGGCTCTAAAGCAGTGTTGAAGCTCTTCAAAGCGGGTAAAACATGTAACACACCAAGCTGTTCATCTTTATATCAGCAAATAATATTTTTCAGTAGCTACCAACTTCACCATCCACCCTTACTTTAATCCTGTAGATGACAAAACTTTTGAACTCCTTCTTGATACCTGAATCAAACTTTTCCACCATCATCTATTGCCCTCATTCTTCTGAAGCAGACAGCAAGTACAGCTGCAGTTCTGCAAGTCCTTTGACTTACTTCAGCAGAGGCTGGGACTCCCTCAGACACTGGGTAAAAGACATCTCCACTTCAGGTATTTTAGACATCACTTCAGAAGCCCAAGCTGCCCAGGAAGCAGATGAGTGGTGGGAACGTGCACTAACAGGGACTGAAAAGTTAGACTACTGGGAGATTACTGAGTGCTATTCACACTTACTCTTGTCCCTGCTGTTCACTATCAGTGCCCCCCAAACCAACTGATGCTGCATTAATAGCACAGCCCTACTTGGCACCAGTACGAGCTGTTGGGTCAAGAGCTAAACTTGCTCACAGGCAAATGGGGGCGTGAAAGGCCTTCAGATCCAAGTGAGGTCTGCATGCACACACCTATGGGGACTGCAACACTGTGGCATGCCTATACTGGACATCTGCTTGTTGAAACCATAAGGAAGACATGTCACTGTTCAGCCATTTGTTCATCAAGTTAAGAGAGGAGGAGGTGAGCTCTCTTCACTTTCCTTACATTAACTTAGCACTTTTATAATGCAGCAAGTCAATACAGGACACAGAACATTACCATGTGCAAATGTGGCTCACACTGTTGAGTAATACCGCTATTTTAAACCCTCTGCTGCTAAGCAACACTGACAGTATGGTTAGAACATTTTGGAAATACCGAATGCTTCAGTTCTTCCCCCCCACACACGTGTAAAAAAGCTGCTCCCGCACTGCACATATATCCAGAATCTATCAAAGATGGGGCTTCAGTTTTATCAGGCTAGATTCCTTAGCATTGCAAGGTCACTGGCCATATTTGTGCAGAAGATGACCCTTACGAGACACACAAACATGGCCCCTTGATTTGTATTTAAGCACTCCAAAGCCACCATTCCTGGAAAGGCTCAGCACTCAGCTGCTTGTATCAGACACTCATAGCTACCAAAGAAATTAAAAAAATGTCCAGTTCCCTTAATTCAAGAACACCACAGGCTGGGATTACCTCCAAATATTGTGCTTACCTGAACTGTCTAAAACAGGATGGTTTATGTCTCTTCTTGTAAGAGCTAGAAGAGTATTTGTGACCAGTGTTATAACCCAAAGAGTAATTGCTGGTTCCTTAAATGAAAAATTTCCAATGCTTGCAAGGACAGAACACAGAAAAGCACAACTTTTAATGTCATAGGAGGCAGCCAAGGGAAGACTCTGCTGAAGACTTTGGTGAAACTGAATTTACTACACTGAGGAACACTTCAGTAGGAGAAGGGGTGGAACTGAGCTTGGATGTCTCTTGCCCAGGGGCCACCAGAACTTAGTCCCTTTAAACTGATCTCACTGTGTGGATGGAATTTTGCACCTCTTTGTACCAAGCAATCAGTGCAAAATGGCCCATTAATTCAGTTTCCTCTTGGATGGACTGTTTCACAAGGCTTGACCATGTTTACTCAGGCAGAAGCATAACTCTGAGATATGACTGATTAAGAAACGTTGCCCAGTTCTGACAGAATATACTTCAGACTTTTCATAAGCTTACTGCTCTCATTGTTATTCTAATTTATTCCAGAGTACTTTATTTTGCCAGAGACATTAGCGAGGTTACAAATATTCATGTCTCTTCAACTATTAATTTTATGGCATCTTTCACTTCATCGTATATTTACCCATCTATTAACTTACATGGATGATTTCATTGCTAATCGTTTCTACTAACACCCTTTTAGACATTTGTGACTTCAATCCTGAAGATGTAGGTGTCTAGAAAGACTTGTTTGTCTTCCTCCTCCCTCCTGAGATCTAAAATTAAAATGATGTGACCAGGACAGCATGCCTCACACATCCTATGCTTCTTTGACAGATAGCACAGGTCTAGACCCAATTTACACCCAAAGAAGTGAATCACTGAAGAATGGCAAGGCAAAGCTACTCTTAAGTAGGCACACTACAGCCTTCTGGGGAGAGAGAGAGAGTGCAAAGAAAGATATAGAACCCACATTTGGGTATCATAAAGGTGCCATTAAGTAAGATGCTTTTTAGAACCCACATTTGGGTATCATAAAGGTACCATTAAGTAAGATGCTTTGAAAAAAAAATAAATAATTGTTTATTTTCCAGTTGAGTGATTTTTATTGGAACAGACCCTAATTTGGTCAGACAAGAACTGCAGTACAATAAAATTATGCTGCAGCTGAAAAAGATCTTCCTACCTACCTAAAAAGGCATTTAAGATAGAGACTCTTTGGACCATTCTCTGCTTATTCCAAAACAGATCCAGCAGTCCACTTGCCATAATTAACAGAGCCTGGTAATGCTAATCCCATCATATATGTCTCTCTGAGCTGCAAGACAACTTATCTCAATGATCAACTGCTGTGGAAGACATCATTCAAGCACAGCGTCCTTCAGCCTGCAGGATTTAAAAGCCCTCTTCAGCTATCGAAAGGCAACTCTTTTATCTCTTTTCATCATGACACACTGCAAAACAAGAGACTACAGCATGACTAATAAATCCCTGAATTCCCATCTGCCAACACAAGCCAGTCAGTGTTTCACCCATTCGCCCCCAACTACTTCACACTGCAGAGTGTCTGTTGAGCCCTGCACCTGATCTGCCTCAGAACGGGATGGCTGTGAACAGCAGCACATGCCATGCAACCAAATCTTCCTGGCAGGGCACAGGATGCTCTTGCTAGCTTATATTGTTAGACAAAAGGGTATTTCTGATAGCTTTCTCTTCTCTTGTTGCACTGTCAAGTTTCATTGGCTGTAAATCACAAAGAACAGAAAGAGTTCATTTCCATGTCCAGTATCAGGGTTTACCTTCAGGACTGCTGGAGTATGAGACAGGCACAGATCATTAGCTAGTATGTAATCTAATGATTTCCTTGCAAATTTTCTCTTTTCAGTAGAAAACCCTTCTTTACATTAAAACTCTCAATGTCAAAAAAAAAAAAAAAAAGGTAGCTTCTTTCTGGAGCATTTTCTGCCAAACTTAAGGATGAAAAATTGAGCAATTAATTTAGATATGTGCAAAGAAATGTACCTTCAAGGTCCAATCTGTTGAAAGGAGGAGACAGACTGGGAGTGATGGAGCTCATTCTCTTCTGTCTATTTCAGTTGTCACTCAAGGACCCAATTTGTGAGCCCAGTAACTCAAAACGATCCTCATTTCCTCTGTTCCTCTCCCTTTCCCTCAGTCTGTCAGGAGTGGGTCCCACCAAATCTGAAATCAAACCCTGCTACAGCTTCACTGACAGGTAGAGCCCAGAGCATAAACAGTCAATAACAGCAGGATAAAAATCAACTAAAGGTACCAAGAAGTGGAAACCACAGCCATTTTGATGCAAGTTTGCTCTACGTGGTGAAATGTAAAAATGCAACCAACCTGCTGAGGGTATCTTGCCCACCATGCAGTTCTGCTGTATGAGGGTGGGTATTCTTGTTCTGCTGAGAAGCAACCATATGCTGTAAGCTGTCACGATCAGCAAAGGTATTACTGCATTAGCACCTACAAGGCTCAATTAGGGAGAAGACTCCTGCTCTGCCAGACACGTCAGAAAGGAAGAAAGCAGACTGCTGTAATCCTAGACTGAATCCTCTGCTATATAAACAAGTTGCAGCAGCTGAACGAAAAAATAAAAACAAAACCACCAAAACCAAAAATCAGATGAGAGGGAATACCCCTTAGCCTTAATGGATAAAGCAATAGTGAAATCAGGGCACATTTTATCAAAATCTAAGACTTCAATTAGATGTTCAAGACCATGGCCAGCCTGACAGGGAAAGGGGTGTTTTGCTAAGCATCACCTTTCCAGACAGAGAGCCCTTTCCACGTGCACATGGCACCATTATGAAGAACCAGAAAGCATGAGGGGAAAAAAAAGCATGATGAAAGTCAACAGAATTGTTACAGAGTAAGAACTCATATCCAGCTGGTATCACCTTGTTTCACAGAATCACAGAATCTGAGTTGGAAGGGAGCCACCAGGATTACTGAATTCCAACTCTTGGCCCTGCACAGGACACCCCCAAGAATCACACCATGTGCCTGAGAGCAGGCACAAAACTTCTGGAACTCTGTCAGGCTTGGTACTATGACCACATTCCTGGGGAGCCTGTTCCAGTGAACAATTACTCTCTGAGTGAAAAACCTTTTCCTGATATCTAACCTAAACCTCCCCTGACACACCTTCATGCCTTTCCCTCTGGTCCTGTCACTGCTCACCAGAGAGATCAGCACCTCCACTTCCCCTCATGAGGAAGCTGTAGACTGCAATGAGCTCTGCCCTCAGTCTTCTCTTCTCCAGGCTGAACTGACCAAGTGACCTCAGCTGCTCCTCATATAGCTTCCCCTCAAGGCCCTTCACCACACCTAAAAATGGTCCACATACATAAAAAACACGCATTGTTCACATGCATAAAAAAGGAAAAAGAATTTAATCAAATTTTATGCTTTTGGGGACATACCTAGTAACAATCCAAGCAGCAGGTTAGCTAAGAGCAGGCAAAAGTTGGCATTGTACCACCATAAATGCCACTACTGTATGCATGGGATATTGCAATTAGGAAAAGGGTTGTTTTTTCCACTCATCACTTCTTGTTCACAAGGACGCAAAGGTCAAATGTGGCTCAAATAAGTAGAGACTGCTCAATGCTGGCAGAGAAAAAGTCAATGGGAACACACTAGTCATACTGTCATGAAGATGCAAAGGACAAGGGAAAGACAATGGCAGTCATTCATTTTTTAAAATGACGTGTTGCAGCAAGACTTTTGGGCAGCTCTTCCCTTAGCAGAATGCAGCAAATATCATTGAATACGCATCCCCCCTTCTTTCACTTAATTTTCCAAACAGAACAAACAACAAATGTTAAGCAGTATCACCCACCCTCCAAAAACTCTTCCAAGAGCACCTGGTTATAGAAAACGATGCCTGGACTCTTAATTTCTGATGCATCATAACCAAATCTGTCACAGAAAAGAAAATATTCTCCCTATGAAACTGTGAACAATTTGTTTCCATAGCAGCAAGGACAGTGATGAGCAACTCTGGCAAACAGCTTGAGAATTATTAGGAGCATAACGTGGATCAGATGATTTACATACAACATAAATAGTGCAGAAGGTGAGGAGAACAAGCAATAGCCTTTGAAGCATGAGAATGATAGAGCCA
>NW_008664411.1:27962-38157 GCF_000695815.1 Acanthisitta chloris | reverse complement strand
TTCCCTTTCATCCCTGTGCAGAGTCAGGAGAGAACTGTCAGCACGGGTGGATAAACAGCACTGGAGGAGATAGGATGGCACCTCGGAATGATAACGCTGCAATCCCAAAGCACACTTGCAACAGCCAACATCTGTGTGAGAACAGCAGTAACTTTAACAATTTTCAAAGTCAGGTGTAAACTTTGTTTAATCTACACTCTGCAATACTGGCAACTGTTACCTGAAACAGTCTGACAGACACTGCACTAGTCTGCTTGTGGAAGTTGCACATCTAAAACAACATCCATTCAAAACTCATTTTCATGAGTAAAACAAGTGTTATCCATCCTCAGCTTTGAGGAGACTGAGACCTAAGTTCAACATGACACAAACACATGAACTCCAGGCAGGCTCCCAGTCATCTGTGCTGAGCACAGTTTCACACCCTTCCTCCCTTTGTTTGTCCATAAATGCTGTAAGTTATTAGATGATTCCACCTTGATATTGTTGTATCCTGGCTCTTTAAAACCTTGAACGAGAATTTCGGTTGCAAAACTAACTGAACCACACATTGAGTGTCAATCAGCTGCAAGTTTCTGAAACAGGACATTTGATAAAACCCAAACATTTGAAAACAAAACAAAAAAATACAAAAAGTTACACATCAGCTAAACATTTCTACACTGTGATAGAAGATTTCACTTCCTGTAAAGCTCTCCTACATGAATTCACTTCATTTTGTTTATTACTAACACTGAAAATTGCTAGCAGGCACATTTTGAGAGCAATATTGCTAAAGCCATTATGACACTGCAACCTTGAAGACTGAGTAGCATCACAGTTATGCCAGGGCTAATCCACTTAAGAAAATCAAGATGAAATTCCTCGACTGACATTTCTGAGAACAAGGTGACAAAGTTTTAACACATCTGTCATTGAAGGTACTCTGTATAAGTCAACTCAAGAAAGTTTTCACTGAGATTATATCCAGTTTCCAGTACACATTGTATCCATACAGCCTGATGGAAACACCTAACTGAAAAAATCAGTTGAAGCAACTGGGTAGAGAAAATTATTTTCTTCTATGTGGAGCAACAAAACGTTCTGCTGTCCCTTTCAGGTTCCTCAACTCCACATTACACAACAAGAAACCTCCCCTCAAATAATAAGCAGTGTGCCAGAGACAAACTTTAACAGAAGCTAGACCTGATATCTTCCTGTTTGGGGAATTCTATTTTGCAGCCATCAACTAATCTTGAAATAATAGCATGGGAAGGTAAGAACTGTGAGAGTGAATCCATCCCCTAGGAAATAAACATGTCCATATGTATACACAGAGAAAAAATATCTATAGCATGATGTTTGTGGGAACATGGGAAGAGGAATTTCATGTTGCTTAAAAACATGAGTAATGATGCCCAGCTGTGTCAGAGCAATAGCTTGGTATTCTGACTCAGACAATGACAAAAGCAGATGTTAGAAAGACCATGCAAGTCTGGCCATTTTTTGCAGCTCTTCCCTCTTATATTCCTTGAGGATTTGGAATTGCTATATTAAAGCTCCTAGTGTGTACTTGGAACTTACCACTGAAATTTTCCCTGAAATCTTGAATCCTTTCCTATCTGTAAATTACAGCCTTCCAAAATTAACCCTCATGGTGACAGAACCTGCAGAGCATGATCAACAGCAGTGCACAAATTTCAGTGACACAAAAAAGCCTCAAAACAAGACACAGGCAGGTATCTGCAACTCATTCATATCTATAATGAATGTTTCTTTTGTTATCTGACTTTCAAAGGGAAAAAATTGTCCTTCTTTAAGTCAGTTCAATTGTTATTTGTTTATTTGAGAGCACTCGAAGTTGAATTCTATCAAAAATTATCGAAGCCAAGCCAATGGGCACTGGGGATCCTGGCAGAAGAACATAGGTGCATCTCTTTTTCCTTTAGACATGGCATGATGTACAGGAAAATATTTTCAGATTTTATTGCCCAATTTTGACCTGCCATTTTTGTACTTGTTCCTCCTGAGTTCACACTGTTAGGCCACATTTCATTGCTTCCACAGTATCACAGCACCACAAAGGACCAAGAGGCCACCACCACAGTATCATTCAAAGTCAAGCTCTATCACCTGAGTTTGCTATAGCTCTGAAGCCACTGCCACCACCATGCTTAGCTGCAGTTAAGAGCCAACAACAAACCTCAGGCCTTATTTTCTCGAATACCTTCACATAAAGACTGTTGATTTCCATGCAAAAAATCCACATATGGAAGTTAAGTTCCCACCCTTGCAGTCCATGAAGAAGGCTGCCCACACAGCATGCAAGCTGTTTAAAAGCTTATCCCTGCACCAGTTTGGTTTACAGTCTAGCCAGAAAATGCTTCTGCCTTCCCCTGCTCAAAGGACATCAATGTTACTCAAGAGTAGCAAGAGCAGCCATTATTCTGGCTGAAAGCAACACCCTTTGAATGTAAGAACTGCAAGAAAGCTTTGGGGTGAGAAGACCAGGGAAAAAAGCATGTACCTACAGGGTATAGTTACTCTCTGATCCATGGAGAAAGATGTTGTTAGGGACTGAATCCTGTTTAAAGGGCTGCATAAGTAAGCTAACACCTTTTTTTAAGATCAATATGGAAGCACTGCAGAGTTAGTACTGTGCAACCAGGCTATGATTAGCAAGTGGCATGTGACATTGACTTCACAGAAACCTCTTCTGGTGGCAAGTGTTAGCTGAGTTTTGATGTTCCTGGCCAGCAAGAAGGCAGAGTCTTAAACTTTTAAATCTCAAACACTTAAACACAAGCTTATAAAGCACTGCCTGCACTAGTCTGACGTAGCCTACTTGCACCAGATCAAGGGTACCCCCACAACCACTTGCAATGCTCTCCTTCAAAGCATGCCTGAATGGTCTCAGGCTAAAAGCTAAGCACAGAAGCAGCCAGGAGGAGTTGAAGGATCACTTGAAAGCTCTTAGGGCAACAATGCCCTTGTGGTCAAAATGGGTTGGATTAAAACGAAGCACATCAGTGAAAAGGTCAGTTCCTTCAGGCACTCTCAACGGCCAGCACTGTCACAGAGCATGACTGACACCGACTGCTGCCTCCAAAGGGCTCTTCTGCAAGCTCCCTCCTGCCACCACACACAGTTAGCAAGACAGAGCCTCCTCAGCTATGAGGCTAAAGTTAGCTGGTAACATAGAAACGCGTTCTCACTACCCACATCTCCAGATGTCAGATTAATTTAAGCATATTTAACCATATTCAAAATCTATGCATTGCCAGGAAAACAAGTGCACTAATTTGTGCCTGTGAAAAACTCAACTGACAAATCCAGAAGCAACACAAAAGTGATAAACAGGTTAGATAGTGGAAATAATAATGCATTTAGCCTTGGCTGCAATTTGTCAATACAAGGCTTTTAGCAAGCAAAAAGCATTGCACAGAGATCTAGAAAATGAAGCACTGCCAAAGAGATCAGCTGCTAGAAGCAACACTGCCATCTCATGATTTTATTTCACGTCTCATGATGTTCTGTGCTTTTAACAGGGCTTCAGCTTCTCAACTTTTAAACCTGAGCTGTAAGTTGTTTTAAAAAAAAAAACCACCCCAAAACCCACCAGATTTTCTAGCCTGCATATTTTTCTGATAAAAAGCCAAGCAAAATGATGTACTCAAAGCACACCACTAAAAACAAACCATGTGCTTTTGGGTCCTGACTTTCCAACAGCCCAACTTTCTGCATCAGATAACCATCCTCAGGAGCTAGGTAAGCACAGCAGGTCAGTTCACAGACCAGTTAGAGAAGCTCTGACTCTTTGTTCTACCAGCTCGAGGGATCAACTTTTGGGCATCCAAGGGGAAAAAAACCAACCCAAAACCTCCAAGATAAGAGCCCATACCTTCTCTGCACTACAAATGTCATAAGAGACCAGAATATTCCAGAACTATAGTTCCTACCAAAAACTAAATGCACCTGATGCACAATCCATTGATCCCCTCTCTCCCACTGGCAATTTACTGGCAAGTGGGCTTTACACACAGCCCATGGTTTGATGTTCACAAGCTTGTGAAGTCATTTAAACCTGAAGCAAGAAGGCCTTTCGCTGTTCAGAGAAATGCCCTCCTCTTCAGCTGAAAAAGCTGGAGACACAACCTAGACACTGATGCCTCCCCATGATGTTTCTTGTCTGGACTCGTGTTTCTCCCCACACTGCTCTCCCTGGCATGCAAACCTGCTGACACACTTTCTCTGGCCTAGCAGGAGCAGTGAAGAGCCCTGTACCCATACCAGTTTGAAGCATCTCTTCAGTGGTAAACATGCTCAAGGCCTTTTTTTGATTTTATCCATTTTATTTCATCCATCCATGACTTCTTCGTAGCTTCTACGTAGCTTCAACAACCTGTGGGATTGAATTATTTTGGAAGGGCAGGAACGAGTTAAGCCAGATTGCAGATACTCCTGGTCCAAAGCAAACAAGCTTCCAAGGAGCACACAGGGCACAGCCCCCTGACAGCCCCCAGCTGCCTGACCCCAGCTAGCCTGCAGCTGCAACCCAGCACCAAAGCTGGCAGGAGCTGTTTTGAGGCTCAAGACAAGCTTCAGGCCACATCTGCTCACAGAGGCAACAAACCCGTAATGCTCAGCAAAGGAACACGTGCAGTTTTGAGAGCTATACTCTAGGTGGTAGGTCTTGATTCAAAGGGGCACAAAAAGTGTCAGGTTAATGATTCCACTTAATGACCTTAAAGGTCTCTTCCAACCTTGATGATTCTATGATTCTAACAGCAGATGCTCTAGAACGATTTTTTTTCAGTTCCCCCCATAACTTCACTTAACAAGGACAGATTTTCTGTACTATTATGTTTTTGAAGGAGCAAACTAGAACAGCTGGGCTCATGATTTCTTTCCTTTGCAGAAGAACACCAGTAGAGGCCACCACAAACCCAACTGAGCAGGTTTTCAGTCACATAGGTGTGTGGGTTCACCCACACCACGGTGAAAAGAGACTGGAGACAGATCAGAGCTTCAGCAATGTCTCACCCAGCGTTTGAACAAGGCATCAAAACAAGCTTCATTGCTGGCAGTCATCAGAAGCTCTTCATGTATTATTCAGTTTTGTTTTAATTCCTCTCTTCTTCAGTCTGAAGCTCATTATTACACTCAGAGGAGCACAAGTCAAAAACAGTCAATAATATGGCCAGTATTTCCTAGGCATCATGCAAAGTGCTGTGGCATTCAGCAAGGAGAAACCCTAGTGAATCTTTACCAAGAAGCTGGGATTGTCATCCCTATATCCTCTTGCAGTTCAACATAAAGCCTCATCTACTGATGACAAATCCCATTTCTGCTAGGAGAAACTAATACAGGCCAGCTGTTTTTCCTTTAAGTTTTCTCCCCAGTTAAGACATCACCTCAAACTCCTATATATAAAATGGCCCCACCCTTATATCCAGCTCTTTCTCAGAAACTGGCTGAACAAAGGACAGAGAAAACACACAAAAAGCCACCTCTGTATCACCAAACAAAGTTGGTTCAATTTAATAGCTATAAATTGCCACTGGACTAACAAATGCAGTGTGACTTGGCCAGCTCAAGCCACGACTTGTTTCAGAGCTTATACACACCATAAACTCCAGTCTGAATTGGATTAAGCTCTTGCTTAATCCAAAAGCTTTCATTAAAAAGTCATTTTTAATTTTCTGAGCAGGAAAGACTTTCAGGCAATGTCATCTAGAACTTCTGTAAGCAGACTGCGCATTTCACCTCGTTAATACATTTTTAAAGGAAAACATAAAACCACAAACCTTCAATCCTGGCTCTCCGGTGCTGCTCCTGGATCTTGGATGGGAACACTTACCAGAACCAGCAGGGCCTTTTGAACCCAAATAGCAGAAAGGCCTCTCTTTGCCCTTTGCACTCCATAAAAATGACAACAGCAGCTTCAAACAAGGCCAGATTAGAATCTTGCACTCTGGCTCAAGCAGAGGGATGTTTCATTGCTGTGAAGACTGACCTAGGCATGAAGAGGTGCTTGGCTCTGGGCTGAGTGCACATCAGAGAGCCACAAAACCCAGCTATTGCAAAGCAAGCCCACCCTTCCAATTCACCTACAGGCAGTGCTTGGACTCAATCAACAAGAATAAACCACAAACTGTAGTAAACTGCTGCTTTCAGCTGTTTCTAAGTCATTCTTCACTGTCTAGTTATGACTTATTAAGCATTATGGGTCACTAATTGAGCATCACAGATTAAAGTCATGTAAATCAAGGTTAGAATGATCAACAGGAAGAAAGTGTACACATGTTTTTTCCCAAATGCTTATTGCCACGTATTTGCTACTGAGCACATCCGTGGGTTCACAGATATCTTTATTTTTTAGACTCAGATAGACCTCCATCTGTCATTGGATCAGTAGCCTATAAAGAAAAGAGAGAAGCATGACAAAAGATTTTGAACATCTGAAAGGTTTCTGCAAAGAGGATCAGAGCGTAACATCCTCCCTATTCAGCAGGGACAGACAGTACACTCGGCTTAAAATGATGCTAAAAAGAAATTTAGACTGGTTATTAGGAAACTGTGAGGAGGTGGTGATTGAGGGAAGAGTAACAATGAAAAATACAAAGACAAATGCCTGTCACAGGTGTAAGAACCAGAACAGGTCACCTAGAGGTGCCCACAGTGTCAGACCCTGGAGGTTTTTCAGAACAGGTAACACAAGTGTGCTGGGAATTGAACAGAGACTGAAAGGAGATGGGGAGAACCAAGGGGATGACAGATATCAGTGTGTTTTCTTACAGTGTCATGACTATCAGATTTAATTCACTTTTCTAGTCTTACAAGTGCTTTCATCAACAGCCATGTATCTATTAGAGAGTTGACAGGAGATTACCACTTACAGGAAATGCATTCACCAGAGGCGAATGTCAATCTAAGACATTTTAAAATGTCTGAAGAGAGAGGGAGAAGCTCTCAGCCTCAACAATTCATCCCCTGCCCCACCTCATGACTTGAACTACCCCATTGACAAAACCTCCCACCTTTCAAAGTATTGCAAAGACCTATCCAAGGGAATTTGACAGGTCTTTAGGAGAAGACAGATTGAAATTTCCTTTTTTATCCAAAGAGTGAGAGGGAAAAAAAGTTTTTTTCACCAATTTCAGCTACCTAGTTATCTTCTACTGGATGGCATGTGACAGAAAAGGGTAATTCCTTTGGTATTTCATTGTTCAGCCATTAAGATCAATATTTTGAAAGCATAATGATTATTTCACATCGGGTCAGTAAAAGACGGTTGATCATCCTGGGTTTTTTATTGACTCAAGGATACTACAACTAAGCTCTTTTCTTCCCTCTTCATATTCATAAATATTAATCCTTTAAAATGAAATTTTGCAGAAGTTGCTTTTCTTTGTTTAACTAGGCAGTTAAATAAATGCTCTGGATAATGCATAACAGCTTTTATCCACAGATTTCTGGCATCTCTGTCCTTAAAGCTGTCATAGAAAGCAACGGCAAATTTAAAAATAAGACCAGGAAATTCTGAAAATCTTTTATAGTTCATTAGTGACCAGATCTTTGCAGTATCTCCTAAGATTTACGCAATTCTTTCCACATATTGGTATTGGCTGCACTCCACAAATGTAACTATGCAACATATGTATTTGCTCTGTTTGGTCATCAGCTTCTTAGAATTAATTTTTCCATTCAGGAAAAGTCCAGTTATGAACCTACAATACAATAACCTTAACCACATAACAGTGGTAAGTTTCAATTACAGTTTGCCTAAAAACCACAATATATATTTTAGACACACTTTTACAAGGAGTTAAAACCAAGTATCAATGGTTCAAAACACTCAGTAGCTCTCTTCAGTGTCAGAAAACACTTCAATGAGTGTCTATGGAAACACTGCAAAAATCTGTATAGCTTTTAATTCAGAAACATGGAACAATAATTTCAAGTATCTCATGTGTGCCTATGAAATCAGTTATGTCACACAATTGCACTCATACATGGAATTAGTTGTAGAGTTGGGAAATTCTGTGGTGACACAGAGGATCAAGGTGCACCACAGCTCTCTGGTTTCTCCCCCTACTAGCTAGCTAATGTGCTTAATGAGAGAATGGGGGCACTGAGAACTAGGGCACTGACAACTTTGATATAAGGAATCATGGTCCTCTTACTATAGATCCTTCATACACTGAGAATACAAAAATAAGTGTATGATTGAGCTGGGCAAATGAGTTCTCAGCTCTCAATCACATTTCTTTACAGCACTGTAGTATGCATCCTGTTTGCCTTGTTTTTTTCTTTCTCAGTGACAAGAGTCACCAATTATTCAAAGTGGCTTAAAAAGAAAACAAAGCAGCAAAAAACCTTTAGCTTAAACACAATACTTCTTCAAGCTGGAGAAAATGTCTAACATTGGCAGTACTATTTATTCTGGCTTCTTAAAATGGTGATCTGATCCTTGAGCAGAGATAGGAACAGGTGAACCATCTAAGTTGACTAGCTAATGCACAGAGAAATGATTAAAATTTCATCAGTCCTTTATATAAATGTTTGCTATTTCAAAGTGAAAATGGAAAATCATCTTGTGTTGACTGATATTACTTCCATCTTCCATCTACAGCTGCCCAGTCTTTTCATTATGCAGTGATCACGTAGTAAACCATGAATTCTCAAAATGGCCTGACTCTTTAAATAATGCTTAAACAGGCACTCATACTAAATCTTCCATTAATAAAGTATTCAGAAGGTGTTAGCCATCAACACAAAATAGTAACAGGCTGTAAGAGTATGTAATAAGGGTGGGGGAGAGGACAAATGTGTATTAAATGAGAGCTGAAACTTGACCTCATTGCAGAGTCTTCACCTCACAGCAGGACATTGCAAAACATTATGCATGACACTACATAGTCACATACAGCTGTTAAGAGTTATAGGAACACATTCCCACTGATATTTAGTATCTATTTAAAATCTGACGTGGGTCTTTTTCACCTAGAGAGTCACGACAAACCACGGATGAATTAAGTTTCCCTGTGAAGTTTGGCAGCAGTTTGAAAGACCAGTTGTCTGACAGGACCTTCTCAAGTAACTCTGATAATAAGCACACAAAGTCTTTTTCATGCCAGGAATTTTGCTCTCACAAGTTGGGTTTTCATATTTCCCTGAAGGAGGTGCAGGAGAAATGGGGGAAGAAACAGGACCAAACAGACCACAGAGGTGTGTTATGAGCTGTGCAAATTAAGCCAGAAACAGGACCAAACAGACCACAGAGGTGTGGTATGAACTGCGCAAATTAAGCCAGAGTCATTTGGAAGGGATCTCTGAGGATGACCATGTCCAGTCCCTTGCTTATGTCAGGGCAAGGGATCTCTGAGGATGACCATGTCCAATCCCTTGCTTATGTCGGGGGTATTTTCAAAGTTAGAACAGGCTGCTCAGGGCCTTGCATAGTTAAGTTTTGAAAATATCCAAGGTCAGAGTTTCTACAACCTGAGTGACCTCCTGCACTTAACCAGTCTCACTACAGTTTTTTCTCCTTATGTTCAATAAAAAAAATTCTCTTATCACAACAATTGACAACTGCCCTCTCACTACAGTTTTTTCTCCTTATGTTTAATAAAAAAAATTCTCTTATCGCAACAATTGACAACAGCCACTGTCCGTGTGCTGTGCACATCTGAGAAGTATTCATCTCCACTTTCTCTACACACCTCCATTATGATTTGGGGATTAGACCTGCCCCTCAACCCCAGCCTTCTTCCTTCCCTCATACTCCTCTCTCATATGTTCCAGACCCCTAAATATTTGACTGGATTTCTGCTGGACTTCCCTCTCTGATCTCTCAATCCAATAGAAAGCAGTTACAAAGAAGTGACAGATCAGGAACCAACAAGTAATTATTAATTTGCCTTGAATATTTTAGTGGTTTTTACACTGACAGAAGCACCAACAAATCCTTCTCTGAACAAGCAGTGATCATAACAAAGCACCCCAAAAGGCATGCTCTTCTTTTCCTACAGCTGTGAGGTTTGTCAACACCTTCAGTCTCATTGACCTCTCACTAAGAGCCACCACACTTGACAAAAGTCTTCTACCATAACAGATAAAATAAATCTAATTGCACTGTACAAACAACCAAGATCTATCAAGACACCTTTCAGATAAAAACCAAACTTGCTGGACATGAAGACTTATTTTAATT
>NW_008664411.1:19970-27930 GCF_000695815.1 Acanthisitta chloris | reverse complement strand
TTTCATTAACAATTCCAGCAAAAATAACATAGGCATTTCATCATAAAACAGGACAGAGGTATTACAGTACTACTCTGGCCATGTAGAAGAGGTTTTTTATATTTATATTTATGTATATATATGTCCCTGTGCACATATGTACACTAAGCATTTTCACTGGCTTACAGGAAAGAAAACCCCAAGAAGTTAGGGTTCTGACTGATTTTACAGTAGTAGTCTCCTGCAAACAAATACAGTTTCACAGTCCAAGCCCAGACTGAGCTCCATAAAGCCATCTGAGAAATAGCATTCTGCCTTCCTCCCAATAAACAAAAAATGACCTTCCACATAGGTGCAGAATTTTTTCAGCTCAAAATAAAAGAGAGAAATTTCTCAGAAAGTGTTTCTCTTCAGATGAACCACCTGCCCATGAGGAGCCTGCAAAAAGCACAGGCTTCAAACTGACCTACATCAAATGAAAATATAGTAGTAATTTATGTCTTTTTAAGAGTAAAATATTTTTGAGTGATTTATTTAATAAGTGCATTTTAATGATTTTAACTTAGCAGTGTGCTCACTTAGCTATATTAAGTTGGCAAAGACAGAAAATAAGCTAGTGCATAATGCTAAATATATAGTGACTGTACTCATGTTGTTTTGAGGCAGAGGGAAAAAGTCTGCGCAACAGAAATAACTTTCACACTAGTAGTAAGGTTGTCAAGAGATTACTGTGCACAGTGATACATGTCCAGAGAGGAATTCACATACGTAGCTCGTGCCATCATACATCAGTTTTGTTCATGGGGGTGCAAAGCAAACACATCTGGGTGTGCACTCCAACTATCCATCTTCCCAATGGTACAGCCAATAAACAGTTAGGTGGCTTCCTCTTTGCTGGAACTAGATGAGGTGTTTTTCAAAGTTATTTTAGAAAACAGAACAAAATGGAGAGGGTTTTTATATATACCTATAAATAAATGGCAGCAAGTTCTCCTTCTGCATCCCAAACAAAAAACAGCAATACTGTGCAACAATTCAGGTGAGGTGACAAACAGCAACTTATCGTCACCCACACTTCCCATGGTCTTTCTGTCTAACACTTAGCAACAGTTTTGACTGGCCCTGGAAACACTGCATTTTTTTGTGCATACTATCCCAAGAACTGCTAAAGCAGAAAACTGATCATTACAAGGAACCAGCCTGCACCAGCTGGTTCTAGCAATTAAGCAGGTACAAAATTGCTGGAGTAGGAGCTGAGACAAAAAGCATTCTCAACCAGTCAACTGAGAACCAAAGAAGGAAAAAAAAGTCCAACAACTCACTGTAAAACACACTGTACCTTAAAAAAACCTCACCTCTCTAACACTGGCAAACAGAAGTGTTCAAGTTCTTGGCTAAAATTTAATGAATAAATGATACTTCTCGCTTACAATGATTTAAAACCAAATTAATATGGTTTGAAGATTATTAAAGAAAAAGTAGACTGGTCCTCTTAGAAATCACATATGGTAAAACAGGTGCAGACTTAACATCTTCACTCAAGATGCAAGAGGCAAAGATACTATCAGGGACAAGGCCAAAAGCTGAGCAAAGATGCAACTGTGGCATAAAGGCACCCTCCATTTCTCTTTCTCTGCTTACTACTTAGAAAGAAAAAGCAAGATCTAAACCCACAAGGAAAAATAAGTACTTTCAGTTTATTATTGTAACTCTTGAACATGGAACTCCACTGCATCTGATCACCACTGAGATCTACGCCAGATCAGTAATTATCTTTGCATACACACACCCTCTGGAAAATGGCCTTACTAATCAAAACACATTCAAGTGCATTTCTATAGGAAGAGAATCTAATTTTGCCTGCCTAGAATCAATTTCTGGCTCCCCCAGACAATGAAAGTCACTCAAGTTCAGGACAGACAAGTTGCTGGTACTTATCTGCAAAAGTTCGATTTTTCACTCCTCTCAATTTCTACAACTGCCAAAAGGTATGCAATTTAAATTTTTATTTTAGTTTATTGCTTTCATTATACAATCCATATCTTCAGCTTATGTAATGATTATACTCAGCAAAAGATGCAAAGACTAACACACAAGTTGTAGGATGTCAGACTCCAAGCAAGTAGAAGAAGGGGAAGGAACACATCAGGATACGGAGTATTCCCATAAATCATTTTCACAAAGCAGTCACAAAGAACGCATTTATCTGAAACTGAGTAATTTAGTGCTGTGCTGGTCTGCTTTCCAGCTGCAAATGAAACTCTAGCACAGAAAAGAATGTACTAAACCTGATCCAAAATGACCAGATGTGCACACTCAAGCACCATTCACACCACTCTGGTGAACAGCTGGAGCCAAGTTTTGATAAGGGTAACACTGCAGTTTAGTAGTGACATAAAATATCATTTGAATTATAACCAACTGATATGCATTAGCCACAAACAAACAAAAAGCTAGGGACATTGCAGGAATCCTTTCAATAGCCAGAGAACACTAATACTAAATTCAACAGGCAAAATCAGCACCACAGCTCTTACAAAAACACGCAGAGATTGAAGAGCTAGGGAGCAAAAACCCTTAAAAATGACTAGATGAAGTGACAAGCATATTTCTGATGCACATCTCCCAGTCATCTCACCTTGCCGTTACTTTTGTCCCACACTGTGGTGGAGCCTCAGAGCACACAAACTGACTTTCTTTTTAATGAAGCTTAACCAAAACGTGTGCTCCAGAACATACAAGTTCCAGAAGTAATTTGACATGACCCTCCACACTACAGAACATGTTTAGCAAGGACACTGGACTTACCAACAGAGGTTTCACTCTACAGAACCCATCCTAACGAGCCACACTACTGGCTCATGTAGGACATGGCCACGTCTGGCTGCATCTACTGGTGTGCACAGCCCCTCTCTGTGAAGGCCTGGACCAGCTGCAGAAGAGCCACAGCTCTCATCACGCCAAGCAAGAGATGTGGGTTTCAGCTACTGAGCTGCAACACGCTGTGATAAGTCACAATAACTTCACTCCCTTCTGACATACCTTTTACTTTCTGATTTTTTTTGTACTTCACATGCACCATTTCTTGGCACAGACACCCCTCTGAACCCTGGACAGTTATCCAAGCACAGCTGGGGAACAGTGGTGGGTGGACAGAGAGGTACCACAAAAGCAAATTTAAAACCAAATAAAATACTTCCTTTAGTTTTTCTCGCAAGTAAATAAACAAATTTGTCTCTGAGCTTTGAAAACCTATGCTGAGGTTTACAGTGACTTATCACCTACATGTGATTATTGTATGTAGCATATACCCAAGCAGCTTATGCTTATGCTTTCTGTCAGGTTTCAAAGAAAGACAAATCAGATTAGCAGCAGTCACTAGCTAAACACCCAGAATTAGAGATTACTGAAATGGTGGTGTTTTGGTTTTTTTTTAAAACTCTCACTTTCCTACTCACTTGATTTATTTGCGAGCCCAGTTGCTTGAAGTTGAGAAAGTGATTCATATATTGGGAAAACCCCCAATATTAGCCACCCCCTTCACCCATGGAGCCGAGCAGTGCTTCCTAGAGACAGCCCTGCACACCCCTCAGTGGAACACTGTTCTGTCAAATGCAGCAGACCACCAGACTGCATTAGCCAGCCCAAGTACAAGTCATCTAACCTCACCAGCCTTGCAATACACAGTTTTCCTGAAGATGCTGCAGAGGTGGCCGAGAGGCCAGGTGCCTACAGCCCACCCGTGCTGGAGAAAGGAGAGAGGGAGGGACTGCATGAAGGTGGACAGCTATGAGTTCTTTTGATTCCCCACCTTCCCAGATGGGCTCCCCATATCTCTGGCTTCCCTCAGATGTGTACCTTCTCATAAAGGTTTGTGCCAAACCAAGTGTGCATCGCTTCCAGCATGTGGCAAGTTGCATGCAGGTTTAAAATATTGCATACACATGGTCAAGAGTGATCAGATACAACTATTTCTACTTATCAGCTGCACATATGCATCCCTTGTTAAGGCAGGTTTGATATACAGTTTTATTTAACCTTGTTTCAGTCAACAGATAAATACGTTTTGGAGTGCATTAAAAGGATGGGCTCTTCATTCAAACAAAGTCTGACTCGAAACTGATTTATTATTTATCCTCTGTCTTTTAATCAATTCAAAAACACAGATTATGTATCTTCTTAAAACAGACCTATGTATTGTATGCATGACAAAACCATGTGCAAATTTACCACAAAAGCTATCTATAGCTCAGTCAACACGTTTTAAGTGGTCACTGGAGAGCCAACTAAAAAATAAATTTGCAAAGCCATAGCAGCAGACTTGTGGGGGAAACAGTTGCTTCTGAGGTCTCTCTACCCACAGACCATGCACTTCAGAGGACAGGAGGTGACTTCAAATCAGCTCTAGCCTGATCCCATGAACTGCACAACCCTCAGTGGTGGAAACCTTGCAGGTGCCCCCATGGAAGGCACGTTTCAGCGCATTTTTATCCAAAAGAAAACCAGGTCATAGACTCCAGGACTGCTCTGAGATTCGAACCAAAGCACAGTGCATAAGGATAAGTGAGATTTGATTCAGAGCCTCATCCCTGGGTCAAAAATAAAATGCAAATGCAGAAAACATGCGCCATCTGTTACGGCCATTTACTTGACTATGGATTTCCCTTTGCTCTCTAAATTGAAAATATGTGAGCTTATACATTCCTCTGATACAATTTTCACTGGGCAATAATTTTGCCTGCAGTTCAAAAGAATTACAAGAATTCCCTTCAGCTTCACAGCTCTGATTTTAAGTTTGCCTGATGACTCCAGCTCCTACGAGTTGAGCACAGCTGGGAAGCATGGAGGGTCACCTCCTCTGTACTCCCCTCTCTCATTAAAGGGTTTGCTTATTTGCACGCTTGTTCATGACTCCTTCCTCTTTGGAGCACAGCATTGAATGCAGCCACCGCAAGACAGTTAATTTTAGGAATATATCCTCATTTAAATCAGAAATTTGCTCTGTAGGTAGGCTGAAACAACACATTGCATTAAACGTAGCAGACAAACATTCTTCAGCTGAGAGAAAATGGTACCTTAATGGTGATTAGAAATCAATCACACTGTTTGACCTAACAAAAACAGGGTACCAGGAGGTGGGAAGGAGGTCTTCGCCTACCATTTTGTCTATAAGTTAACAACAAGCTTACCAACAGTAGGACAGTACTTTTCTTCACAGGTAACTGTGTTTCAGGTCTTGAGATCTATAATTTCACAGATCTCTTTCAAGGAAAATAGTCCTTCGAGCTTGACACTTCCATTTATTCTTTGGGAAATTAAAAAAAAAGAAAAGCAACACAAGCAATAACATCTAATAAGATACTGTTTTGACACATACCTTAAAGTCTGTGAAAGTTTTACTTAGCTACTATGCTCAATAATAATCTATATGCCTGACCACAGCACACAACCCATTGCACACTCAAAAACAGAATCACAGAATCATTTAGGTTGGAAAAGACATCTAAGATCATCAAGTCTAACCTTTGACCGATTAACCACCTCGTCAACTAGAACACAACACTAAGCACCACATCCAGTTGTTTCTTGAACACCTACAAGAACAGTGACTTCACCACCTCCCTGGGCAGTCCATTCCAATGCCTAACAACTCTTTGCATTAAGAAACTCCTCCTGATGTCCAGCCTGAACCTCCCCTGGTGCAGTTTGATGCTATGTCCTCTCATTGTGTTGCTAGTTGCCTGGGAGAAGAAGTTGATCCCCAGTTTGCTACAAACTCCATCTGGGGAGTCAAGGAGAATGATAAGGTCTCCCCTGAGCCTCCTCTTCTCCAGGTTAAATAACCCCCAGCTCCCTCAGCCACTCCTCACAGGGCTTACTCTTTCGACCCTCCACCAGCTTCAATGCCCTTCTCTGGAAGGACATGTTAGTATCAAATTTCCACATGCTCATGCTTGGGTACAAAGTCCTGGTACATGAGCATTCAGACACTGATGAAAACTGAGCTGCATTCTGTACAAAATGTTGTGTTGCATCTACACTGCTCTTAATGTTAAAATCATAAATTTATACATAGCTAATCAGATACTCAGGAGTGTGACTAAGTTAAGAAGTATGTCCGGCTCTCTCCAGCTCTTTTGACAAATTTGACAGCTGTTCTGTCATACATCTTTTCTGCCTTTTTCATCCCTTCTTTCTTCCGCATTTTCACTCTAACAGATGCTTTTATTCTGTTTGGGGCTTTTTTTGTGTTTCTCCTTCTCTCTTCAGTGGCAGCGTCGGGGGGAGGGAGGGAGGAAGCGTAGGGTGCTAATGCACAAAGCAGTGCTTGTTAAAAACTGAACATATCCAGGCAATTCGCCAGATTTAATTCCAAAGACCCTGCTTGTGATTCGATGCTAAAACGGAATATAGCATTGTTCTATCTGTCTGTAGGACACCGCGTCTTCTATGGAAGAGGAGTTCAAAACAAAGGGACAAAAACCAGCTTGACACTCCCCCCAGCCTCCAAACACACACTTCATTCCAGAAAATACCACATTCATTGGCCTTCAGAGTTATTAGAAATAAATCAAGCAGAAAAAAAAGGGTTTCTATCACAAACATCATGAAAAAACATTATTGAAGTTCACAGCGGACATTGTAAAAGCCAAAAAGGGTAAAATTCTGCTCCTTTTATCAGAACTGCTGCATTCAGAATTTGGATTTGGTCCTTTTTGCACTGAAAACTGTTGATTAAGAAGGGATATCAGAATCTGACCTGAAAATGCTGTGCCCTGGGTTCTTGACCCATGTAAAGCACAGACACAGCTTCCCAAATTTTTGTGAATCCCACATTTATTTCATTACCTGAGGCTATAGGAGAGGCTGCTCAGGTAAGAAACTGCGAATACATGTAAATTGGTGGGTCTAAGACTGAGATTAATTTATGAAATGAGGAAGAGAGAAAGACAAAGAGAAATTAGCTACACTTAAAATCATAATGAGTAATAGTCACACACACTTTCCCTCCCACAATTTGTAGTCTAATTTGTCCCAACAGATGTTAAACCATAACTTGTAATAATTTAACAGTGGAAAGAAGCACTAAATTGTGAAATGGACACAACATGAGTTTAAATTCCAGATGATTTACGTCACATTCCATTACTAGCATTATGTACCCAAAATAAAACACACACTCACATCCATAGCAGTAATAATATACACTAAACTACATACAGAAGGTGTACGCAGACATAAATCAAGATTTAACTGACAGGGTCCCAAGCACAAATTTGAACTTGCTTCCCGTTTAGACAATTTTTAGACAATCTTATATGCAAGAAGTGCTTCTTTTCCCACGACTTTCCACTTCTCCCCCATGTGCAGCCTTTCCCATCTCTATTGTATTCCCCTGGCTCATCACCCGCTCCCACTCCTCTTCAACACAGGTCACTCAGTCAGCAGTTGAGCAGGGTCTACAGCCTCACAGCAGATGTACCTCTTCCCTGCTCCAGCTGTGGGGTCTCTCCCTTTATTTGAATGACCAGTAACAGGGTACAGCTAACATTACTTGCAGAGTACAAGGAAAAATTCATCTTTAAAGACAGACAAAGAGGAAGGAACTGTATGTCTCAAGGCCAGGAAACAGTAGAAGAGCTTCTCCATTCAAGAGCCGCCAAGCATACAAACTCCAGGAAATGCAGTTACTCTTTTCAAAACCCTAAATCCAGTCAGCCAGCTCTTTCTCAGTCATGTAGCAGAGGCAGAGGTCCCTTCATCACCTGGATGACTATGCAACTTAGCCTTCTCATGTAAAAACAGAAAGCAACAACAGGCTGGTTGGCAGCTGAGACATGCTTTTTATTTCTGAAGCTCCAGAGGTGGCAGAGCCACAGAGAGCTTCAAATCAAAATTCTGAAGTGGCAATGGACTTCTCCAAGGTTTTTTCTTGCTTAGTTTTTGCAGTTTGTTTTGTCATTGGGTTTTTCCTCAAATT
>NW_008664411.1:10263-19955 GCF_000695815.1 Acanthisitta chloris | reverse complement strand
ATTTTTAGACAAGCATACATGGAAAGTCAGGGAAGAAAGATGACACACTGTGAGAGTGCTGGAAGAAAACAAACTGCAGGAGAAATCAGCCATTGGTTTCTGAAAGGCAAAGCAATGCCACTTTCCCCAACCACAGCCCATTGTGCCTTCCAACCTTCTGCTTTATGGTTGTGACAGAATAAACCAAAGGGACTGAATTTATGAGCCTTTTCAAACACCACGTTTTTGGTGAATGCAAACACACAGTAGTTGATAATGCTAAGAACAAGTATGAATCAAACCTGCAACTCTCAGCCATGTGTTTTCCAAAGAGAAACCTCTTCAGCATCACACTCCATTTAGGCACTGAAGCACTTTGAAAATAATAATTAGCTATTAAGCACCTTGAATGTGCAAACAAATGAAAGAGAAGTGGGCTAAAAGAATTCATCTCATTTGCTCAAAGCCATAAAACCAAGAAATAGGTACAGATATGGCTTAAAATTCATGTAAATCACATGACATTGGCAGATACAACATATTGCCTTAATGAACAGCTTAGCATTTTGCTAAGTCAATATGCTGGTTCCTGTAAAAAACGCTCTTGGGAAGATTCTCAAAAGCATTTTAATCAGACAGTGGTTTCTGCAGCTAAAAAAGTAATGCTCTCTCAATAATTTTAATGTGCAAAAAAGCTTAAAAAGCAAGAGTGAGTAAAAGGGCTTTACAGTAACCCTAGAAATTATTCAACTGCTACATAAGCCTTGTGTTCCTCAATGTTCAATCCATGTAAGATACATTGATTCCTTTCGTTACTGTTTAGGACACACTGCTGTTGCCAATTCCAGCTGCCAGGAATACTAGACTCAGAAGACAACATGCAAGTTAAGTTATATGATTCGCTTTAGTGTCACATTTAATGAAGTTTAAACATTACAACAAAGGAACTATCTCACAGCTCCTAAGTTCCAAATTCCCACCAACTTGGCAGTTAAGAAATCAAAGTTTTTGGAAACTCAAGAGTTAAGAGAGCTGTTGCACACAGTGTTCATTCAGAGAGGGCTTAAGTTCTGCATCATTAAGCGTTTTCTTAAACACTCCATATAAGAAAACAAAGCATTTATTTTCCAACCTGTCATACAAAATACCCTGGTTCTTCTTCAGCAACTCTGCTGTACCCTTCTTAAAACAAACTAACTTGTGTAACTTTGATAAGACGGTGCACTCAGAAGTACTTTTTATGCTGTTGACACAGGACAAGTAGCCTGCAGATTATACAGCCCCTTCACACATTGCTGGGCCAACACTTTATGCAGAGGAAAAACCAAGCAGACTGGGCCACCACTGCTTATAGACCACTGAGGGATTTTTTTCTCCTTTGTTTTCTAACATTTCCTCTGATCAAAGCACATGACTGTTCTCTGTATCACCACTATGACCCTATGAATGAAGAACTCTATGGAGTTTCTTACATGGGAAAGCAAGGGTTTCACCCTAACCATTTAAATGCTGCAGTCTAACAGCTGTCAGCTCTAATGACAGCTCTGTCTCAAAGTTTCAGAGATACATATAGAGTTGAGCTTAACTCTTCTCTGGCTTCCTATCCCAACCACAGTGACCATCAGTTGGATACTGTAGAAAAAGGACTGGAAGATCAAAGAAATTAAATCAGTATGGCAAAACAACTGACCACCTCTGCAGGTCAGCCATGCCCAGCAAAGGACTGAATAAACGCTACCTGGAATTGAAGTAATAACCAAGTTTAGAGAATTTCCTTTCAGGGTGTGGGGTGTGATACTAGTTGCATTTGTGTTTCAGGTTGATTTACATTTGGAAACAGTAGCATATCTTAAAATGGAGCAAACTCCCCTCCACTTGATGCATTATAAAGTTACCTAGACCATATAATTAGGTGTGCTTCAGGTCTAAGGAGTGATACAAAAACCCATGAAACAGTCCCTGCTTCTAAATCCTTAAGATCCTATGCTGCTGTTCTCCACAGGCACACTCACATACCAAACCTTCTTTCACATGTTTAATTGGCATATGTATATAGTTGTATAATGTATGACAGGTAAATGACTTGGCACCAGACACTGAGAAAACTGTAGCTGTAGAAGCACATGGTGACATCTCTCCTCTATTTTTCTTTTTTAACCACGTAGATCGTAGACATACAACAGAAAAATCTATTTCTGGCCATACAGACCACCTAGAGAAAAGATGCCACTAATAAAAATGAAGGAAGTTGCTTACTTTTGCCTTCTCAAAGGATACATTTCTGGCAATATAAAGGTATCCGAAAATTCTTTCTTGTAAACAAACAGAACAGTCACTACAAAGCAACACATGCATCTATAGTACCACTTTATTTTAAAAAGGCACAGTTTCTGCCACCTAGCTGCTACATGTAAGTTTATGTACACTTATATCTAAAGGAGTATCAGCATTTCAGAGATGAAAGTTTATTCACACTGCAATGAAGTTTTGAAACAGTGTATGTATTACAGCATTAGTTGATAGCATTAAATGCACATATAAGGGGAGTTATCCATATAAGAATTATTACCCCAGAAGACAGCAGTAAATGTAACTGCTAACACTTCATTACTGAAAAATTAAATGACATCTGGGGATGCCTTTGCATTTTTACAGAAGACTGAAGAATGCAACTCAGAAAAGCACAACCAGCATGTTCCCCTACAGTCCTGGCAATCAATTTAGCACTTTCCAACACATCCATGACTGTCAGAAGCCCTGGTTTTAATTAAGTATAAGCAGCTTTAATGTATTTTGCAACTATGAAACAGCATAAACTGTGAAACTATACTTACAATCTCCACCACAGACCAGGTTTTTTTATTTATTACACTGTATTTGATTGCTAGATGGAAAACAAGGGTAACAACTGTTCCAAGATTCAAGTCAAAGCTTCTTTGCACGTTGCCCCATTGCTAGCCGAAACATCTATCAGAAGTCACTAACCATGCTTTCACAAGTCATTTCTCTACATAACCTTAATCATTTGTATCCCAGCTGCAGTGTACTTCATTTCCATGGTGGTGAACCTCAATCACATTTCCAAAACAGTGCTCATAGCATGAAACATGTTTTGTAGATCTCATTATAATCAAAAGTTATTTCCTGGATTATCAAACACCAATGCATATACCTGTAATTACTTACCTGAAAGATGAAGCTAAGGAAGTATTTAATTTGGTCTTTAATACAATGTCTTGGCCAAATAAAAATTATTCCAAGTTATGCTTTACACACAACTCCAAACTATGTTTTTTCCAGCTTCTAAGTCTAACACAAAGCAGGACTTTTCCAGTCTGTTAAAGCAGGCAATCAAGCATTTGCAATGCTAATAAAACACTACTGCGAAGTCTAAAATCAGCTAAATTCTACCTGCTGTGCATGGGTATTTTCCAACATGCCTTTTTAACACTAGCATGCACATACAGACCCTGACCAAGCAGGCTGCTTGTATGTTCTACAGCCAAATACACCAAATATTGCTTCTCAAGTTCATGAAGCTGCTTGTTGGTGCATCTAGGGTGACATACGTATCAGTGCATTTCTGAACCACGACATGTTTAAAAAGCATGTGACACTAACAGACTGTACCCCGAGACACAGTTTCCCTCTGAGAATAAGCTATTTAAATAAGTGTGCATTTGGTTTCATGTTTTAGCCTCTTTTGGCATTGTTTGGTGGGGTTTTTTTCAACTAGACACTTCATACTTCCATTTGCACCCACCATTTCTGTGCAGCTTGCCATATAATGGGGAAGGAGGGGCCAGTGACAGGACTTGAACAGACTGTACCCCGAGACACAGTTTCCCTCTGAGAATAAGCTATTTAAATAAGTGTGCATTTGGTTTCATGTTTTAGCCTCTTTTGGCATTGTTTGGTGGGGTTTTTTTCAACTAGACACTTCATACTTCCATTTGCACCCACCATTTCTGTGCAGCTTGCCATATAATGGGGAAGGAGGGGCCAGTGACAGGACTTGAGGAAATGGTATGAAGTTGTGTCAGGGGAGGGGTAGATATTATTACAAAAAGGTTCTTCACTCAGAGGGTGGTTGGGCACTGGAACAGGCTCCACAGAGAAGTGGTCACAGCACCAAGCCTGACAGAGCTCAAGAAGAATTTGGACAATGCTCCCAGGCACATGGTGAGGTTCTTGGGGTGTCCTGTGCAGGGACAGGAGTTGTACTTTGATGACCCTCATAAGTCCCTTCCAACTCAGGATATTCTCCTTCTATGTTCACCTGTCTTTAGATCCTCACATGTTTTTTCCTCATGGAAGATAGTGAATTACTTCAGAACTTAGAAAAGAAAATTACAGGGTTTTTTTGCTCTCGGGTTCCTTTACAGCAGCCACCAATAAGTATCCCATAAATCATGGTTAAGTTTTAGCTTTAAATACAGCACAGATTCAGCCTGCTTTGGGTGATGAGCTTAATCAACTCAATTAATTGGAAGAAGTTCAGCTGAACTTAAAAAGTGCAAATCAAAGATGCCTGCATTTTAAGTTCACTGAAGCGTTTTTACTGCAATGGACTTTCTTAAAATGAAATTGGTCTGCATGGAGACTTTTGTCAAAAAAAGGCCTATATCGAGGCCAACTGAAACTTACCAGGATAGCCCAATTAACACATAGTCTATGGCAGTGAATATATAAGCCATTTAGATGAGAGAGGGCAAAGCCTCTGTCATTTCTACTATCACATTAATTACATTTACTGAAGACCGAACAGGTGGCAGCAGAGATTTAAAAAAACAATTCCATAGTGTGAAGAGCCTAACACCTAAGGAAGCTGTACAGGGCAAAAAGAAATCTACGCAATTATTGCACAGCACTGTAAATTAATTGCAGTTGCAATTTTCATGACACAGTTTTATTGTAATTTTCCACTTGTTGTAAAAATGCTGCACAAAACATGAAACAAAATTCTCCTTTCCCTTCTAAAGGGAGTTTTAGGACTGCACAGACCTTCATCAACAGCTGCTTATATACCAGACCACCAAAGCCACGTTGACAAAAAGATGCTCTAACAGTAGCTATAGACAGCTTCTCTTCCTTGCTGTCTTGTTGAGTAAAGGACAGATGTTGTACATGACCCAATTGAATACCCTTTTTTTTTTGTTATGGCTTTGGGGAAGGAAGAGAGTGTTGCATGCAAAATTCAGCGTTGATTAAAAAGCACTAACATTTGGCTGAACAAACCCCAATGTAGCCCCCTGGGCCTGTCTGACCCACTAACCACTGCTTCCTAACTGCTCTGTTATGGCAAAGTTTGCCTGAAAAATGCAGAGCTTGCAGAGCGAAAAAATATGACCCTTACGTCAGTTCTGCAACATTTCCTTAATGACAAACTGTGAAAATCCCCACTCCCTCACCCTCAAATTTATTGGTTTTAAATGAAACATTTGTAACAAAGGACTGATGGAGCCTCTTTAGTGACTGAACAGGGAATGCACGGAAGTATCAGACAGACATATGACATCGCTGAAATCCAGACAATAAATAGCAAGACCTTGTCTCACTACATGGAAAAGATGAGAGAAGCACAGAACATTTTGCTGGTTTAAAATTATCATCCTATGTTATGTGACAACACTTTCCCTCCAGACACTAGAACTCTATCCAAATAGGTACCACCTACCAAAAAAAAGTGACCCCTATTTTGTTTCCAGTTTCCTTTCAGACATGCTTCCTGGAAACATAGGATTTTCACAGTGTTGTAGAGGCTCAGGGTTTGCCTAGGCTTTATGCATTCTTATAGACCTGCACCAGTAATCCCTGCACAAAACAGAAGAGCACAAAAAGTGAGGGCAGGTAGCAAGGAATGTATTTAGCCCCTTTTTTCCCAAAGCAAGAGAAAAGATACTAACTAGAGTCATGCAGAAAAAGGGGCATGCTAGCTACACTTGAACTGCCTCTTGCAATATAATCACCAAGTTTATCAAGATCTGGTGCCCAACTCAAGCTCCAGTTCTAAAGCATGCATGAAAAACTTCATCTTTCATTATGAAAAAGAAAAGGAAAGTAGATTTCCATTCATCACCATGGAACAGGGAAAATTTGAAGTAAGTACCAGCCACTAAATGCTCAGAAAACAAACAGCAAACAAAAGCCTCCAAAATAATAGCAAGTCTTGTGATTTTTTTCAGCATTCAAGGACTACAAAAGACAATGGCTGGCTAAGAGCAGAAACCAGGAGCGAAATTTTGTGCTGGCTAAGAACTAGATGCCTGCAGCTCTCTGATGGACACTGATCCATCTCCTGCACAGAGAGCAAGGAGACAGCAAAGACGCTCTCTCAAGAGCATGAGACATCTTACTAGTAGTGAAGGTCAATGGTATCTTACAAAAATGTGATTCTTCAAAAAGGGAGAAGAGACTGCCATGTTTAGAGATTATCAATGCCTAATCATCTTACAGGAGTGAAGAAAATTATGTTTAGTGACTATAATTTCTCATGCTTTCCAAAGATAAATTATAACTTCAGAGGAAGAACCTGAGAAAAATCAGAGCCCAAAACACAGCCTCTCTGTACAACTCATATATTTGCTTTCCTTTCCAATCATTCCCAAGTTGAGAGGATGTCCAATACGAGCCTTCAAACTAAGGATCAATTTCATTTCACTGCAAAGACAATTCTTTCAGAGGAAAACAAAAAAGCAGCATACCACAATGTGCATTTCAAACACTTTTTCCAGAAATGATGTTTCAATTTCTTGAGAAAAATATCTTTTTAGTATAACTATCCTGTTTGTCTGGATGAAAAAAAATACTATTGTTTTTTGTTCTTCTACCAACATCAACTATTTAAACACTGTAAAAACAAGCAACAGAGAAAAAGAAGAATATTCACTCCACCACCAGCGACCACAGACACAGAGGGCCTTACCACCCCACTGTATGGCACAGCAGAACAAGGCAGAGGCATCAGAGCATTCAGGCACTATACCAGGTAAGAATTTGGGAAAACAATTTAGCAGCTCCCAATGGCTCCTGTCTGAAAAATGCCTTGGAAAACAAGTAGCACAGCTGTAATATAAGAGACGCTGAAACCAGAACTCCGTAGCTGTGGCCTGATGACAAGACAATCTGATGCAAAATGCCTCTTTCCAAAAAGACTTTACTGCATTCTTTCAATGAAAACTCATGTTCACAGATTACCCACACCACAAAGAAAGTCTAAAGATACTCTTTTAAATGGGGTCATCTACATATAATGAAAAAATAGGCACACCATCCAGATCACGTGAAAGAAAGCCACAAGTGTGGGACTTTGAGCCTTCAAACTGAGAGAGCTTCCACAGGTTGAAATTAAAACTCTGTTGCACTCTTGCTTTTTCTTGAATTTCACACACACACACAAAGGCAATGCTCTTAAAGCCCAAAGGACTTCAGTTTAATGCAGTAAAGTCTAAGCAGTCCAATTATGCTAACTATTTTAGATGCCCACGAGAACAGCACTCAGGACAGTTATGCACACAATAAAGTTACCTTTCCACTCAGCATTTTCTGCTCCTATAGTCCTGGATTTCTTGAGATGGGACAACGTGAGACCCTGTTTTTCTGCTCCTATAGTCCTGGATTTCTCAAGATGGGACAACGTGAGACCCTGCCAGCTATCAAGCTCTGCAGTGGGCACTGCACCCCTGACAGAGAGTCTCATCAAGGCTTGTGGTACATGTTAGCCAAACCTTGGTCACCTCTACAGACATGAGGGGTCTCATATAAACAGACATTACCACAGCAGACATGTTACTGAGCTGATGGAGTGTCAGGGAATGAACAGTATAGAAGGAAAGGGAAAGCTTTAGCAAAGCCAAATACTGCTAGAGTTAATAACCATCCCCTAATTCAAACCAGGCTCCTCTAAAGCAGGTCAGGTTAATTTTAATTACTACACAGTTTTTTTCTTGGCATAAGCCAAAGGGGTTCACATCAGAACTGCAGCAACCACTTGGGAGGCAGGAAGCTGCTGTGCTTATCCTGTGAGTACCATGACCCGAATTAATTAGTATGCAGTGCTGCACATTTCCTTAAATCATCTCCAGTGCATACATTCCAGGTCTCACATCCAGAGTCACCATAGCTATGAAGGAAACAAAAGATGGTGGTGATGCTTGCTGGCAACTGCTGCCCTACCTCTTCCACATGCCTCCACGGGGGCACAGCTGCTGGGGCTAACATTTGGGAAGGTATTTCCTTATGCAAATTCCTACCATGCATAATACAGGTAAGCCCACACACAGCTTCATGAGAAGAGACAGCAGGAGACAGAGTTCCCAAGCAAAAGTGGAAATTAAGAAGTCTGCATGCCAGCATGTGACTGAGTTAATTGCCAATTTAGGATTATGTGAACAGAGGTAAATTTAGGCTTCTGCATGCACCCTGACAGCATATATAGCCCAAGCAGAACACTATCAAATACTCACACCATGCAACTTGTGCCATAGCACATACAGGGGCATTGTGATTAGCTTCTGATTCAAGGCCAACTACTCCACAGGGCTTAACGTGACCAAAGCTTACATCAGCAGTATCCACAAAAGGAGGACCCTTCTAGGCAATGTTACACCTGAAGAAAGTAATTTCCTTTGCACTCTATAAGGAAACAAATATAAATAGTTTAAAAAAACAAACCCACAAAAAAAAAAAACCCAAAACAACCCCCCAAAACCGATATGAACAAATAAAAGAAAGCTTGCCTTGTTTCACAGTAAACCCAGAAAAGCCATACAAGCACCATCCTCAAAAGCCCTTGCAGAAAGGATCACAGATGTCCAAGCCATGCCTTACACTGTGGCCTGCTGCCACAAAAGCCCGTGATGATGCTAGACTTCCACAGAAGGGATGGTGACAGTGAGCACAGCTAAGAAGAGCTGTAATCCTGCTCTGTTCCTCTCAAGCTTCATGTTTTGTGTCATTAGCTTCAGTGCTTAAGAGAAACACAGCTGCCTTGGCAGGTCATGCTCAAGGAAGAAAGGCAGTTTCTGAGATAATAAGTGCAAAAACTCCTTAAAAGCCATGATGACCTAGGGGAAGGATTTTAAATTAATTGTCAGTATCTCCTAGCAGGAAGCACTGGCATGGTACATCCTGAGTGTTGTGGGAGGCCTTGGACACAGGCTGTCACTGGAGTGCTCTTCTCAGCTGTCCCCTTCAGGACAAAAGAGGGCACACAGCAGATGCCAAGCCTGAAGGCTTTAAGCATCATAGTTCCAGCTATGTCTGCCATTGAAGAGCAAAAGTTCCTGCTACAAGTTTACTCGTGACTATGAAAGTCATCTGAGTGCCCAAGAGCTAAAGACTGAATGTCTCTGGCACCACACTCAGCAGCTCAAGATCAGCTCAATTTTGGGATACTTGCTGTGATATTAGTGCTCTAGCCTGACACAAGAAAGTATTGATGAGACGCTGGCACAGGTTGCCCAGGGAAGTGGTGGCTGCCCAAACCCTGGTGGTGTTCAAAGCCAGGCTAGATGAGGCCTTGAGCAACTTGATTTAGCGAGGAGTTATCCCTGCTCATGGCAGGGGGGTTGGGACTAGATGATCTTTAACGTCCATTCCAACTCCTAAAAGTCTATGATTCCATGAAAGTATTATTAAAATGGCAAAAAAAAAAAAAGTGAGCTTAACAAGGCCAAGAGTAAGGCCTTGCACCTGGGTTGGGGAAATCCCAC
>NW_008664411.1:1084-9989 GCF_000695815.1 Acanthisitta chloris | reverse complement strand
GGGGATGGCTGCAGAAGACTCTTCCCTAGGCTGACACTGGCATGACACAGGGGGAAACTGAAATTCAAAAAACTCAAAACAACCAAAAAAAAAAAAAGTGAGCTTAACAAGGCCAAGTGTAAGGTCCTGCACCTGAGTTGGGGCAATCCCAATCCTGGATACAGGCCGGGCAATGAGTGGATTGAGAACAGCCTACTGAGAAGGATTTTGGGGTGTTTGTGGATGAAAAGCTGAGTATGACCCAGCAATGTGTACTTATAGCCCAGACAGCCAATTACACTCCAGGCTGCACCAAAAGCAGCGCAGCCAGCAGGTCAAGGGAGGTGACTTAGCCCCTCTACTCTGCTCTGGTGAGACCTCACCTGGAGTACTGCATCCAGCTCTAGGGTCCTCAGAACACAAAGGACATGAGCCTGTTGGAGCAAGTCCAGAGGAGGCCACTAAGATGGTCACAGGGCTGGAGCAGCTATCCTATGAAGACAGACTGAGAGAGCTGAAGTTTGTTCAGCCTGGAGAAGAGAAGGCTCCAGGGAGACCTTGCAGCACCTTCCAGTACCTAAAGAGGGCCTACAGAAAAGATCAGGAAGGACTTCTTTGTCAAGGAGTGTGGTGATAGGATGAGGTGTAATGCTTTAAACTGAAAGAGGGCAGGTTTAGATTAGATATTAAGAGGAAGTTCTTTACTGTGAGGGTGGTGAGGCACTGTAACAGTCTGCCCAGAGAAGCTGTGGATGCCTCAGCCCTGGAAGTGTCCAAGGCCAGGCTGGATGGGACTTTGAGCAACCTGGTCTAGTGGAAGGCATCCCTGTCCATGGAAGGGGGGTTGAAACTGGAAAAATCTTTAAGGTCTCTTCCAATCCAAACCATTCTATGATTCTATGATTTTTCTCCTATGTTTAAACTTGAGTAAGGAGAAGAAATCTCTCTCCATAGAGATCTAATAACCAGATGCAAATGCAGAGCGTAAATGTTGGGGCAATGAAGCATATGCAACGAAAAGCTTGACATATTTTCTGAGTAAGGCAATAGAAAACACTTCATTTACAAGGTACAGGAGCTAACATAAGGGACGTTTCACACATGCAGAAGAAGACAGACTACTGACCATGTGGGAAGTGGGCATGGCAGTCACGCTTGCAAACACGTATGGAAGGGAAAGACATGCTTGCCTCCTACTAATGTTACCATCCTCTTCCCTAAAAAACAATGGGTTAAGGATCAAGTATTTTAAGACTGATTACAGTAGATGAGAACTTAAACAAGTATGATGGTGTTTTCTGAATCCATAAACCTGCCCTATATGACAGGAAAGAGGAAGGAATGCTTTGGGAACTCACACTTTGGCTGGATAACTGCTTTTCTCCTTCCACATCTTCTTGTGAAGTCCATGTAAGTCTCTCCTCACAAGTCCTGTACAGGGACTCATTTAGCATGCCAGAGGAATTACTAGTGAACAGATATCACCTTTTCAAGTAGTTGGTAGAGTTTCTTTAGTTTCTTTGGGGGTTTTTAGCAGAAACTCAGGTATTGTTTTCATTCTCATCTGTTAGTTAAACTCTAACAACCGTGGCAAAAAAAAGAGTATTTCTAATTCTCTAACATATTTTAACATAATTCTTTTTAAGAGGGTAGGTGAACTTCAGAAAGTAGATTGCCATCTCACAGCCATCAAGTGACCAATTTGTCAGGTATGTCTACAGCCAGGTATCTCTTCTATCTAAGACAAACCAATCAAGCATGAAACAAAATAGTTGCATTTTATATGGGAGAGAAGTAGCTAGTGCTGACTGTAACTACACTGGCATTTTCCTGAACTTTTTTCTTTGTATCTTCTTATAAGAAAAGAAGATTCAGTGTGCACCAATTAACACAGTTATACATCAGGTTTTAACAGCAGCTGGGACACTCTCATTAGCCTTGGCAACATTTAATATTCCACATGTGCTGCTTCCTTTAGTTACTGCAGAAATAGAAAGCCAAGATTCCAACTTCCCTCTAGTAAAGCATTTAATTTTGCTTTGAGAAAATGTCTCCTTGCCTTTCTGTTTATTTCAAAGCTATTTCTTCTAATGTCCCTCCTGTTTTCTCTCTCTAGGAGAGGTACATCACTTACTTAGAATACACAGTCACAGCTATGCTCATCTGCCACGTGTGAATCACATGCATGCAAAACCAGCAAGCGTTTCTGGCTGCCACTGCAGAGAGAAAGTCTTCAACACAGGATCAAATTCCAACAGGAATAAGGGGAAAAGGGAACTATCTACCCCAGCAAGTGTTTCTGGCTGCCACTGCAGAGAGAAAGTCTTCAACACAGGATCAAATTCCAACAAGAATAAGGGGAACAGGGAACTATCTACCCACACACACACCCTGCCCACAAAACCTGGTAGAAAACAGCCTAGAGAGAGGGAAGAACAAGGTTAGACCATGATGTCCAGCACTTCCTCTCTACAAGGATGATGGAAAAAGCCTAAGCCATGCTGGGCATGCTGTGAAGAGTAATGGGGAACATATTCAGCAGATTCTATCACAACAGCCATGGGAAACCTAGGAAAATTCAGAAATAAAATTTTACAGGAAAATAAAATAATTTTATTGAAATCTACAGACTGTTTAAGGCTAAAAATCATTTCAGTCTTGACTTGCGCTGTTGCTTCATTTGTATTTTGTTTCAGATCCACCCACTCCACAAATACTTACCTTCAGTCTGCCATGGCTACTTTAAATTAGCATTGTCAAGAGATATTTATTCTTTCCTTGTTCATTTTTGCTGCCCTGAGGCTTCCACTGAGGAATATGAGGAATTTTGCATGCAGTAGATTACAACAATTTCTCAAACACGGTGTTGCAAGCATATCAGCAGCAGATAAAATGAAAAACCTCAAAGAATTTCAGGAGGAGGTTAAAGATTAAGTCTCTATTATATGCTTCTCATAGCTAAAGTTAGGGGAGAAAAACAGGCATTTTCAAACTGGGACCAGAAATTGCAGGCTACAAAAAGCAAAATTTCTCAACTGGCTACTTTTCATTCCATGTCATTATTTCTTTAAGTTTCCAGATATTATCTGAATTGGGGCAAGCCTGAGAAATTGCCACTTCACTTTCAGCATGAAATGGGAGAAATGTCTATGAAGTGAAGGTATACACTGCATGAAGGAAGTAATTACTAACATGGGCTACATCAGTCACACATAGCAAAGCCTCCTCACTGCATTCCTTGCATTCGCTTATGTAAAACCTTGGCTCAATGTAACTGTTATCAGCTTTAGTACCTAATAACTTCACTGGCTGGGGAGCAGGCAATAATAGAGGATGCTCTAGATTCTGTTACATTCCCCTGTGATGGCATGACAAATATCTCAAAGATTTCAAGGCTTTGGTAGCAGTGCCCATCACAGAGCCTAAACAGATGTTACATGAAGTGTTCTTGTTTGTTACACCTTGCAAGTCGTGGGCTCTTGACAAATGTGCTGGAGCAGATCCCTGTTCTTGCACCAAAAGTTCTCACCTCCAAATACTCCCACTAGCCATCTCTCTTTCCTCATGACTATTTTTTTTTGTAATACATGCCTAAACAGCTCAAGAAAAGCATTAAATTTCCCACAAGGGAAGTTCCATGTGGCAAACTTATTTTCAGCTGTGTACTTAACAAATACAAACAACTCACTTTACACTTTTGTTTGGGAAAGTGCAAGACATTTATGTCAACACAGTTCTGGTAACAAAAGCGTAAGTTTACACACAAATAGTAATAATTTAAAACCTTCCAAAAGTTAAGCCTTTAAAAAAAAACAAGTCAACCCCAAACAAATCTACAAACACAAGATAAAGAAAACACAATGAGCAAAAAAATTATTATTTCAGTAGAGAAGCTATAAAAATGTATTGAAGATCCAGCCAGTGCTCCACACCAGTTCAGATTTGCAGTGTTTGTCAGCACATTGTGTGCTGAGGACTTCTGGAAAAGGTTGCCCAGGGAGGCTGTGGATGCCCCAACCCTAGCAGTGGTCTAGTGAGGAGTGTCCCTGCCCAGGGCAGGGGGTGTTGGGACTAGATGATCTCTAAGGTCCATTCCAATCCCTTAACATACTATGAAACTATGAAATCCTAACAGAAGTTTCTAGAACTTAAAACTTAAGAAGCTTTAGAAAGAAGACTTAGGTTGATGAAAGCACTGTCTTATGTCATGAAACATTTGTGTCCCATCAGAAAGCAAAACATACATAAACCCAAAGAATTTAAAAAAAAACCCAGTGGAAAATCTCTCTTGAAGAGATACTAAGACACAACAGCAGCCACCCTCCCAAGCAGGCTCCCAAAAGTGCCAGCAGGTGACTGCAAGCAACCAAAGCCCACCTGCATCCAGCAGCTTCATTGATGTGCACTCAGTATTAGGACTGAAAAGCCTCAATGAATTTGCTAGCATGCAATCTGACAAAAACATAGTCCAGTCTTCTTCATGACCTAGGTCCCAGCTAGCTTTGAACCACAGTCCTTTCCAAAATCTTTCCCCAGGAAAAAAGAAATCCCAAACACTAAATACAAACACATTCCTGAAAGTCATTTGTTGTATATATAATTTTAAGCTACAATTTCTAAGTGTCACATGTACACAACTTTCAAAGCATAAAACAAACACATCCAAAACTGAGGCAGAGCAAGGCACTGAGGTTTGGACCTCTCAACAGTTCTGCATCAGGCACATCTTTCTATTAATGAAACATAAGCTCCATTCACATTTTTAAATTGCTGCTGGTCAAATAGCTCCAAAACCAGGAAGAACAAAAGATGTTGAATTCTTATAGCTCTTTGTGCTGCTTGTAAATGTTTCCCAAGCCACAACTCCACAGGCAAGCTTTTGAGTCTAAAACCCAAGAGACAAATAATTATGGAGAGGGAGATTGTCAAAGCATCAAGAGAGAGCAGCAATAGAAAGCAACAAACAGCTGAGAACTAAGTGGAACATAGGATGCTACCTATTCATTACACTGAGTGGTGGCATCTCCTCCACAGATGCTCACTGTTTACAGGGGAGGGGTGACAAAGGAGTTTGACAGGCACAGCCATCCCTTCACCCAAGCTGTCTGAGGTTCATGCCTGCCTCCAGGAGAAAAGTTGGGAGGGGATC
The DNA here is from genome assembly GCF_000695815.1 of Acanthisitta chloris. Taxonomy (NCBI): domain Eukaryota; kingdom Metazoa; phylum Chordata; class Aves; order Passeriformes; family Acanthisittidae; genus Acanthisitta; species Acanthisitta chloris. The sequence continues at coordinate 4,861 of NW_008664411.1, read as the reverse complement.
AGGAGATAGAGATTTCTGCCTGGGTACTGTCAAACCTAATTCACTTCCTCTGGGCCACAGGCTACATGGCACATGGCCTGGAAGAAGTCACCTTACAAGATAGAGTGATGGGCTCTGTTTTGCCCTTTGTGCACTATGAGTATTGACCCAGTAATTCTCCCAGCACAGGACTTTACATCCCTGCAGGGCCTTGCAGGCTCAGCTGATACCTATTACTTTAACAGAACCCTCTTTGATGTCCTGGGTGGAAAATAAACTATCTTTCCTTACATTTCCTTGCACCAAATCAAACCCAGGGGCACTTGTACCTGAGTGGATTTTAAGGAACCAGACAGGAGAACAGAAAGAATTTTGACTTCCATGGACAGTTCAAACCAATCCAGTCACAAGCATGCTTAGGCAAACCTTGGAGAAGCACCTCCCAAGGGTGTCACCACACACCTCACCAGGCTGGAACCCCAGCGAGGTGCCATATGCTCCATTGTGAGTGAGACTCAACCCCACACTCCAGGTTAAAAAGAGCCCATGTTAAAAGTACAGTAATAAGCAAACACACATATCTTCCACAACATTAACACCATGGTGCCACAAAGGGCTTGAATTTTTGGCAGGTGGGCCTGAGCAGCTCACAGGAAGGCAGTTCCCATGGCTCTGTGCAAGCTCTCAGTACCTCAGTGGGAATGGCCCAAGAGCTGCAGAGGCACAAGCTGATGTGCTGCCTGGGCAGGTGCTGGGGGTGCATTAATGGGGACCAGCTGTGTGCATGTCTGAGGAAAGGTGAAGGGCACACACAGCTGGGATGCACATGGGGGAGGTCAAACAAAAGAGAAATCCATCTGTTTCAGTGGGAAGAGCAGACAGTGTGGGGAGTGTAACCCAAAACCTAAAGCAGCTCTCCCGGCAAATGCTTTACCTCAGTGAAATTTCTCTGGGAAAATTACGCTCACACTTCTAAAAACATAACACTTATTTGCATCCAAAAACCATCAGTGGAAATACAATGCACGCAGTGATTCTGTGTCTGGCTGTACCAGCTGTACATCTCAGGGAAAAGAAATTCCTTGCAATGAGAACATGCACCCACTCAGGGATAACATTGTATCACTGCATGAGGAAAAAAGTGATACCAAGAGGTGGACTTCACTGGGTTTATTTTCAACTTTTTTAACCTTATCCAGAAACAGATGCTGGACTTCTTTTTTAAAGTAATGACTTCAGATATTAATAAATGCTGCTCAGAGAAGTTGTGGTTGTCCCATCCCTGGATGCTCCTTCCCTGGAAGTGTTCAAGGTCAGGCTGGATGGGGCTGTGAGCAAGTGGAAAGATGTTCCTGCCAATGCAGAGGGGGTGGACTAGATGATCTTTAAAGGTGCCTTCCAAACCAAACCATTCTATGGTTAGATAGCCTTAATCTTGAAAAACAAAGGTTATGGAAAAAATACTGTTTTAAAAAAACAATGCTTGCAACGTGACAATTGCAACATAATAACACATGGAAGCAAACCTGGGAAAAAAGATACCTGGAATGAGAAAAATAAAGTCCTTTAAACATTGAAAGACACCTGCAGACTTCAATTAGTTTAAAAAATTCTATAAAAACTCTGAAAAAGACAGGTAATCAAGCATCAGCACAGTTCAGACCTCACAGGGATGTAATCTATAATCCAGTATATTTTTCTGAAATGTAACAAGTCAAGATATATCAGACATAGAATTCACACACAGGACAACAGATTTCCTATATTACAGAACCACACATTTCAAAAGAGAACAGGAGAAAGAACCTGTAAATATGGGGAAAATACATATTGTTTAGGGAACTAGGAGTATCTGAAATGCTCATTTTCTTCTCCACCTCCTTCTCAGACAAGAAAGATTACAGTGAGAAGGCAAAATTAAGTACCTTTTAACAGTGCAAGCAGGTGTTGTGGAGATAAAGGAAGGGCAGCAGCATAACATTTTGTATTTCACAGGTCTTAAAACAAGATTGAATTAAAATTAGTTTCTTTTTCAAAAAATAAGAATGAGGTTAAATACATTTAAGAGGTGTAGTATTTAAGAAAATATGGACTATACCCCTTGCCAATTGAAATCTGGCCACCCTTAATGACCGAAGCTAATCAGATTTTACTATTAATGTTAGACACTAAAGATTTCACCTCCTGCCTGAATGAAGTATACAGCTGAATAGAAGGAAAGAGGACTGATTCTCTTTCAGGATTTGCCCCTAGTTGTTTGTAAGAAGAAAACCTGGTTTAGGGAATATTTGAACTTACTTTGGACACAATTCATGTAAAAGCAAGAATGGGTGGTAGAAGCCCCTTGGGTGGTAAAAGCCCCTCAGGTGGAACTCCTGGCATTACTGCCTCTGGTAAAGGGAAGACCTGCTGCTGAGGGAGCTGGAGGTGCTGGAGAAGGTGTGAAGGACAGGGGATGGCCCCAGCACAGCACAGTGTGATGGCCCTGGGAATTCCTGGGCTTGCAGGCTCTGCCAGGCAGCACATCCTGCACCAGAACTTCAGAGAAATGGGACATGAAGCACATGAAGACAGGCATAATTTCATCCCCTGTTTGCAGACAGTGTTCTCTTCAGTATCTCTTTTTTTAAACACAACCAACCCAAACATAATATGCTCCAACCACTTTTCTTATTTGAAAGCAACTGTTTGGGGAGTACAAAGAAGAAAAAGTGTAAAATTATGAGAACACACAGTTCTCAAGAAATGACACTGTATCATGCTTTTTGAACTTTTAGGAACAAAAACCCTTTTGCATTTTTTGCTCATTTTGTAAAATAAGAGTCCCCCTCCCCACCTTGTAAATGAAACACTATGTTTGAGAGTGTGTCATGATGTAAGATACCAGTGGGTGGGACTTCTCACATGAGATGCACAAAGCACGGCACTGGTTATTACTGAGACCCTCCAGCTGATGCAAACCTTAACTGGTGTTGAACACCACGTGCCTGAATTTCAGAAGTGCTTAGGAAGCCAAAAGCCCAATGAACATCAATGGCTCCAGTGGGTTCTCAGCCTCTGACAAGGCAAAAAAAGTATCAGCTAGTCCTAAACAAAAGTTCTGTGTGAACAAGGACAACTCAAAGAGTCCTAATGAGAACCAGTCAAACACAGCCATCAGATCAGGAAGCTCAATAACAGCACTGGGACTCCAAACAAGTCTTGGTGAGACAATCACATAACCCTCAGCCTACCTAATGCCAAGGCAACAGTTATGCAATGACAGAAACAGAACGTTGTATTCACGGGGTACTGGATCCCCAGCTGACAAAGGTTTCTTTTTGTGACTTTTTTGAAGTATTTCATCTGAAATATGTGCTCTAAGTTCCCATCACACTGCCATTACCCAGTAAGGTACAGCTTGGTCATCCAACAATGCTTCTAAGCAAAGGAGTCAGCAGACCTTGGAGTTTTGTGTTATCATCATTGTGAACAAAATGTTCAAGAAATGTTTTCATTTCCCAACTGCTACATTCAGGACAACACATTCTGTATGGATGCAAACGATGTATTCCACACACTGTTGCAGACCTACAACCTGCAAGACTAACTTTCGTGTTTTTCTAAGATTTTAGGACTAAAATAAAGATGTGCTTCTCAAGATGAATCACTGACAAAGATTTAAAACAACCTTTTGATTTCAAACTGCCAGCTACTTAATTTACTGAAGAAAAATCAATTTCATACACTTAGCAGCAAAGACATTTAAGAACAATTTTACATGTGTTATCTTAGAAATCAATACACTTCTCTTAATAA
>NW_008664411.1:0-1059 GCF_000695815.1 Acanthisitta chloris | reverse complement strand
TGTTGCATGCCCATTCCAATATTTATTGGACATCAATCCATGCCAGTAAAGTAAAATCATAAGAGACAGATAGTAAGATATAGACAGTGGAGAGGCTGTCTAGTTTGCAGTTTCATTTAATATCAAAACTTCACGTAGGAAAAACATAGCCTAAAAAGTGAGCATCAGAATATACACACAAAAAATAAGCTTTTTGCTGATGCTGATAATACAGGTGATTTGTTTCAGCCATCAGAGCTGCAGAGGCCACAGGAACCAGTACTTTAACATGCACTGAAAGGGGTGTTGAAAACTTGGAAGAAGCTTAGTCAAAAGACACTAATGCTACAGAAGTCTGATCTTCACTAAGCTAGGAACAAGACAGTTAATAAGCATTTAGAAATTAAGGAACTAGGTGATGCGAATTAATTTAACAAAGTAGCAACCATAGGAATTCTGTCAGCTTCCTTTAGCTTTGGCTGAGTAATTAATTTTTTTTCTTCTTAATTAAAACCAGAGACAGTGCCAGCATCAGTATGTGCACATTAACACTCGGGCACGCACTGTTAGCTCTGCCTTAGCAGCTGCAACATCTTAGCAATAACATGCCACTGGCAAACTCGACCAAAGATACAGCTGTACTGTTCTTTTTCTTTTTCTTTCCAAACCTCATAACTTTTATGACTGCTTAATTCATCTGGATGTATTGTCGGTTGAAAGGAGGGCTCACAGGAAGGAGCTTGTGCTAAACGGCCCACCCTAAAAGGATGGGAATGCTGAAGGTGAGTGCAGACTGCGAGTGATCCATGTGCCCCGCGAATCCTTCCCGCCCTAGGGCCCCATTTCTGCTCCTGGTAACACATCCACGCAAGCGCTTCCCTCCCCACAAGTTTGGGAACACTTTCCCCCGACACCCAACTCCCTTCACCACGCAGACCCCAAGCCGCAGCGCTCCGCAGGATTCCCTGGTGCTCACACCGAAACGCAGCACGCCTGGCACACGGCCGCGCTCAACGCTGCCGGCTCCAGGAGGCAGAACGTGTCTCCTCTCCCCCCCGACCCCCGAGGCTATTCCTCCTC
>NW_008664410.1:104914-114399 GCF_000695815.1 Acanthisitta chloris | reverse complement strand
GTCTCTTCCAACCCAGATGATTCTATGTTATCATCTCTAACAAGAAGTTTCATTTTTGCCAGTTTTAAGGTAAGATGAGCTATGGCATCCTCTAACAGAACTGATCACCTTCTTTGTGACCCTCATATGGTCAGAAATTAAATGGGAGTTTCATTTAGATGACAATGCTTTGGAAACATTGCCCCAACTCACAGACTTCCAGCCAGGAAAACAATCACAGGATCTCCAAAAAACCAACTGAGGAACATCTCTCAGAGCAGTCCTGCCAGACCTGCAAGGAACATGGCCAACAGCATGATACAATTAGAATTTCAGGCCCTGCAAATTAAAAAAAAGGCCAAACAGGAGGTTCTTGCAATGCCTTTTTTTTTTTCTAGTGCAGAGCAGGCAACAGCATGAAATTTCTAGCAACAAGAAGAGAAATGTTTTCCCTGTGTGACACTTGTTTGTATACTTCAGGGTGAAAGTTCAGACATTGCTGTAAATATAACAGCTCAAAATGTAACATGATTAATAGTATTTCCTTTAAAAAGGAATTCTCTTGCAAACAAAAATATGCTCATACAACACTTTAAACACAAACACTATCCCTGTGCATGAAGCAGAAAGTGCAAGTGGCTGGAATAGGAGGACAGGAAGTTTTCCAAATTTGCAGAACAAGTGTTTGACTTTGCATTCAAAATGGACAGACAGACCCTGACACTTGTGAAGAGAAGCTTAGCATTCATCGCCTGCTGTCAAAAATGAGTGAAACACAAGTGAGGAATATAGAGGAGAGGAAATGAAGAGCATATTGTATCTCAGCACTGCCCTGTCATGTTCAACTAATATCCCACCTTTCGAAATTCCTGTCCTCATGGCCCAGTTCTGATTTGCACAAACTGCTCCTCTTTATTGTCAAGAATGGAGTAAAGGAGTTTTAATATAAATGAAAATAAATCCCTGAGGTCTACAGCTCTTTCAGTGCTGCCAAATAGACCATTTCATGATGAGGTCCAAGGTATTTTCTCTTTGATTTGAAGAGCTTGCAGTTGGTACAGTGTAAGTAGCTCAGCTTTTGTTTTTATTAAAAGGACAGAGTAGGATCAGCCCCAACTTTTATGTTAAATTTTCTGAACAGAAGTTAGGTTCCAGTTGAATGTTATTTTTCACAGGAAATATCTTCTTCCTGAATATGTCATCTTTTCAACAAGAAACTGAAACGTGGTTTTTACAAAGAGTGAAGTTTTAAGTGAAGCTTTTAAACAAATGGGTAAAGATTTCCTTTTTCTCCCTGCAGTTTCAGTTAAAAAAACCCAAACCCAGACCATACAGAAGTGTGTGCTTGATTTCTTTCCTATATAGTAAATAAGAAATGCTTTCAAGTGACACAAGTATACATGAGGTTTTTAATTATCAAATGGCTTTTAACTCCATTATTTGCTTAATCTTATAATTCTCAGCCAATTTCAAGAATTTTAAACACTTACAGAGGGAATTTAGTGGCCACAGCAAGGATAGAGTGTCACAAGGAGTAAAGGTGAGTACGTATCAAAGTCATTTACCTTAGACAAAACCAGCCCAATTCTTTTCTAGCTGTCCCAGCTCAAGAACAACTTCTCTATAGTCAGGGGAGCAATTCTACTGTTAAGCTGATGATTTTGGTAAACAAATCAGGTTCTTACTTTTTAAGTTAACATTCCATCAATCTTACTTCTTTTTTAAAAAAAAATCTGTATATTTTCTTAAACCAAATAAATCAACAAATGTTTAAGTTCTCTTTGCAGCTGAGATTCCTCACTGTTCCCTTTCTAAATCTCACTCAGGAAAACTGAAACGCTGACACGTTTCTTGGATTTGGTCTGTCATTCCTCACTAGCTCCTCGCACTTGTACAATTCACAAGGTCATGAGTACAAAATGTGCTTGTTAACTTCCACAAGAATAAAGCTGTCAGATGGGCTCAGGGCTCCTTGTGTACCAGTTTAGTGAAATATGATTATCCAAGCTGTAAAATGGATAAACCTATTAAATTAATAAATCTGCTGCCCTGAAGCCCATGACTGATGTCGCTGCCTTACCTACAAGGAACCCCTTCTTAAATTAATACTTGATAAAGGAATAAATCTTTTAAAGACACACACTAAAGCTTTGCATTGAAGAGTTATCTTTTGTGTTACAAACTCTAAGTACTTTTTACTGCTATGGATGTAAGTGAGAGAAAATGAATTCCAGGGAAAAAAAAAGGAATCTTAGAAAAATGTTATTACCCAGCTAACACTGTGAGCTGCTTCTTATCTGTACACAACTAATCACATCCCTGTTTCTTTTTTTATTCTAATGTGTGAGTGGATTTTAGCGCTCATGAAAGTGAAGGATAATTAGTAGGGTAGTGGATAAAGTGGAAGGGCACTGCCTTATCAAAGGCAGATTGGGTCAGCTACACTTGGGCAAAAGAAATCATGATTCTCTTCTTTTGGCTGCTTTGATTTATTACTCTAAAGGTCCAACAATGAAACTTCACATCAGGGGAGAGAGAAGGAAAAAGAGTTTCAAAGGGTTCATCCTTCTTGACTTCTCAGAAAGCCTTTAGCATATTGTGTTTGTTAGGATACAATATCACTGTTCTTTATTATTATTAATAATCCATTACACAGATCCTCACAGAAACAAAACAGCACTCTACGGGACACCAACCAAATATATGGCAAGGCAAAATCTCAGATTTTACAGTCCAAAACATAAAAATCAAAAAGTAGAAGGGAAACAAGCAAAGGCATATGAAAGGAGCTGCTTTAACATCATGTGACAACCAACCAGCAAGAAAACAGAACAAAAAACAGTTTCCCTGGTCCATGCCAGTACTCACTGATAAACTTATACTGCAATAATGTTAAAAATGAGACAAAAATAAAATCTCAGAGCATCCAAAAGCATCCAAGAACATGCTTAAAACTCAAAAGTGAATTTGTAAAAGGAAACAGGAAATGAAAACTAAAGAGGGTTGACATGATTACGGGGTGTTAATAAGAAAAGACATAAGCCAGGGGCCTTGATGTACAACTAGACAACAAGAGGTTATGTTTGGAGTCAGGGCTATGCTAATTTGCAAACTTGGGTCCATTTCATTAAGTGAACTGAGAGACAGGCTGTCTCAGTCCAGCAGAGAGGGATCTCATTATCCATGTAGGGAGCAAGAGATAAGAATCTTTTAATAATTGCTGGGAATTTTTTTTTATGATGATATGGAATGCCAATTTATGCCTCTCCACTCAATGTGGATAAAAACCAGCCTCGTTCACAGTTCAAACCAGCCCCCCTCCTGGCTGTGGCCATTAGGACATGGAGGGAAAACAGAGACTAATATGCTTGCCCGGGAGACCAATGCTGCAAAACTCTATTAAATGCACTTCATATTGGGAACGTTTGTTTACAGTGAGTGAAATACTTTGCCAAGGCTTTTTACTTAATTATTAATAGGCACAACTGTAGGATTTAGGGCCAAGCCCAAACTCCAGTGCAGTCAATGGGCAAGACTACTACTGACAGCCAGCCTTTGGATCAAACCCTCTACTCATTCCTTCTTAAGGAATGGTTCTGAATCCACACCTTTGGAAAAAGCTAAAGAGCACATATTACTTTCGAAAAAGCATCATTCACACTGCCTTCCTCCCTCGTCCATCTCTCCAAAACACATCCACTGCAGCCATGAGCAAGGAACTTTCTAGGAGCCAGAGGTTTGCACAGCTGTTCCCCTCCCTGCTGTAAGCATTCTGCCTACTTCATGCCCAACACACCACAGAATTTTTGACAGGGAGAAGTTTAGTCTATGAGGGACTAATTTTGAGAGACTTGCATCTTTCACCTGACAGTACCAAGCACAAGTCTGACCATTTCTAAAAGCATTGGCATAGAAAACAAAGCTAAAGTTAGACAAGGTCCTATGCCCATGCCTTGCTACATAATATTTGCTAAACACTGAGAAACAGACACAATAACAGTGTTCGTCATGGTGCAGACACAGTCCCACCTGTGACTCAGGGTACAGCCCACTGGATCAGGAATAGCAATGACTGGAGAGAATCAGAGAATCATCAAGGTTGGGGGAGACCTCTAAGATCATCAAGTCCAACCATTAACCTGCCACTCCTGTAACCCCTAAACCATATCCTCCAGTGCCAGATACAGATGCCTCTTAAACACTTCCAGGGATGGTGACTCCACCACCTCGCTGGGCAGCCTACTCCAGTGCCTGAACACTCTAACAAAGAAGGAAGCACTCAGTTAACTCTACTCACAAAGACAAGGTTAGTGGAAGGAAACCCAAAAGACTGGAAAGGAAGAGAAGCAGAGGGCAAGAGGGGCTCAAAATGGCTTGGATTTCTCTCTGGAGACTGTGTGACTGCCCTGGGACAGCTCTCAACACATGCCAAGCCAAGAGACAGTGTCCCATCCCAGACCCAAGATGGGTGCTGTTGAGGTGCAGCTCACAGCTGGCAGAAAAGAGCATGAGGTTTATACTCAACACCTTCTCACATGCACACTGTTTAAAAGCAGCTGCATTTCAGCCCTTCTCTAATTTAATAGTGCCCATGTCAAGGGGTGAGAGAGACTCTTATTGATGTATGTCACTTCTTGGGCTGCTGCAGAACAGGTTTCTGTTCAGAAGTTGATTCTGTGAAAAGAAGAGGGACAGTGGATGGCAGGAGGAAGGCTCAGGTGAGCCAGGTCTCAGGAGGAATCTTGAGCCATGCTAGCTGGGAGCATGGCACAGACTGCTGCTGCTCAGGAGCGAGCACACAGGGAATAGCCACATGCTTGCTCTTAACCTTGCAAGGACAGTGCTTCAAATTGTCCTCCTCACAAAGCTCTGATAGAAGTTACAGTCTCTTCACTCTCCAATCACCACCACCACTATTCCACCCCTCAGAGATATGAAGGAATATGAGCAAAGGCTGCAGTAGATCATGTCAAAAAATACTAAATGTCTCTAATGGAGCTGATATTAGTCCAGTCATCTTAAATGTCTGGATGTTGCCTGTAAACACCCAGGGACTTTAAAAGTCCTGACCTCTGGGGAGGAAGAAGGAGGCTTGTGTTACAAAACACATCGAGTTCTTGATGTCTTAAGACATATCCTATAAAGTGATGTTTGCAGTCCTCTCTTCTTAATGCTTTTTAACTAAATGGAAAAGTGTCTGCACTAACCATGTCACATCAATTTCCCTTACTGTACACGTAAACCAGAGTTGCACTGTCCAAATAACATAGTTTCAGACTTTGAGCACGCTGCATTCAATAGTCATCAAGTCAATAAACAGGCAAATACTATCACTTTTGTAGCTTCAGGCTCCCCACATCTATACAATTGCTGTATTCCGTCACATTCCATCCCAGACAGCTTTGGGATGATGTACATCACCCTTTACTTTTAAGTTTCCTCGTCTCCTAGTCCTCCTAAGAATATTCCAAGATTTACTTCCTAATCAAAGACCTCATCATGGTAAAACTTATGGTGATCTTTTCAACTGGATAAATAGTGTCCACTAGGGGCTTGGCTGAGACCACTAAACTTACTTTTGCTTTTGAATTAAGTCACCAAATTTCAGCCTAGGTATTTAAAGATGAAAAACTAAAATTCATGATCTGACACTTCTGAGGCTTCATGCTGTTTGCACTGCTCTCTTCTCTCTCCTGTCCAGGGCTTCCAGTTGTCAAGTTGGAAAATGTATATCTGAGTTACCTCAGACTGAATTTACTTGCAGTATCCTGAGATAAAAGTCCAGCTGTAATGTAATTAGAAGTAAGTGGGGTAATAGGCTCCAGATTTTTTAAAACACATTAAAAGGAGAGATCTTTTTCTGCTTATATCTCATAATTACAATATGAATTTAAGGTACTATAAAATTAATAGAACACTGACTCTAGAGACTGAAGTCTTCTACACAGGCAGACAGACAGCCTGTCCCTGCTGGTGCCCTCCAGCTGTGACCATAACCCTACACATGATAACAACTGGTTTACCTCTAGGCAATCTCATTTATTGACGCTTTAAGACGGATGTTAAAAGACCAATTGCAGTTAATAACGTGCAATGCTCTCTGTGAGCTAAATCCTTGACCATACAGAAAAGATTTTAAATTGCTCACCCCATTACATGCTACAGAAAAGCTGAGGGAAAATCACCTTCGACTACCCCAGGGATTATGCACACACACACACACACACACACATATATTTATACATACACACAGAGAGGGAGATTTGCAAGCTGGAAGTGCAGATGTGGTAAAGTCACCATTAGCCTACAATGGGTATGGTTTAATTTCATGGTTTAGGAGGTTTTAGTAAACATGAGTAGCAAATTCAGTTTCCTTGTCCCATTTCCTTGCAAGGTACCAAGGGCCAAGGCCTTTTGGCATGATGCTGGTGTCCAAGCAGGTCAGGAGAGACTGGACCAAAGTCTGGAGATGCCATAGCCACTGTGTCATGGTCTCAGGGTTCAAAAAAGAATGCATTTTTCATCCAGATCCACTTAGGGAAAAAAAATCTTCTGTTTTCTGTGCCCTCATTTCACAAATAGGTGTGGTCATAGCTGGAAGGCAGTGGCTGTGTGCTATGAACACAAGAAAGAGGAGATGGAACAGGAGGATCTTGTTAGTAGCTTTTGAAGATGAGACATTACGTCCAGCCACATACCTGTGATATGTACAAGTAGAACAGATCTGTGCACACAAGCACATTCGCTCAAGTGTAGGATATGATATAATTATAGCCAATTAAATCATTTTCCCTAAGATGCTTTTCAGAAATCAAGTTGTTACCTATTCATCAGGCTGTCAGTAAACACATCTCTCTCACATACAACATGTTTAACTTCTGCTTAGCTCACATTACTCATACACAATCCTTGTGGTAATTAATGACACCTCTATCACTTCCCAGCTTCTCCAAACCTCTGCAAACAAACAAAAATATTCATAATGGAGGGAATCATCCTTTACCCATTTGTGACTGGTAAGGCTTAGTTTGTTTGTTTGCTTTTTATTTACTACTCCTATATTTAATACAACTTCAGGATGTGGGTATGGAGTTACCATGACCCCAGTCCTGGCTCAGTCATGCCAGCATCTTCAGGCAAGGGGATAGATCCACATCCAAGAGCTGAGAAGTTCAGCTTTACAAATCTCAAGGTTTGCTTTGCTAGGTGTGCATTCAAAACTGTTTGCTGTTCACTTCACAGATGCAGATACACATAGAGGTTCATTTTGGCTCCTAAACATACTTTTTTTTGGCCAAAATAGATACATATTTGTGTGTCCTATAAGTGCATACAAGCAAACCCTGGGCCTGTGGCCTAGCTGATTACAGTTCTGTGGGTTATGTTAGTTCTGGCTCAGTTTTCTGAAGTTATGTCCACATTTTTCCCTTGCATCAGACAGCTCTTTCAGAGGCAGCTAGTGTTGCAGCCATAGATGAATAATGATGTATTGCCTGGGTCCAGAAATGTCAAGTGGACTAGTGGGAAGTGCATTTTGTGATGGTCATGGCAATGGCATCACTAAAATCCAGTGTGCAAAGCTCAAAGGCTGTCCTAGCCCCTCTACAATCTGGGCTTGTCCTCAACATCTTCCAGCTAGACCCACTTTAATCCATCACAAACAGCTTCTGTCTTTATCCGAAATAAGTCATGCAGCTTAAACAATGTTATTTAACCTCCCTTGCCCTCTCCCCATATTTCTACCAGCGTCAAACACCCATAAACTCATTCCAAAAAGCCACACGTTACCCAACCAATGCTGCCTAAGGAAAGCATTCAGGAGTGTTTATGGGGCAGCTGAAGTGTAATGATTTAGTAGATGTTTATAAATATTTATACTGTACAGATTAACATTCCCCAGGGGGCCTGTAATGAAGAGAGTGCTCCAACTGGAATCAAACCAGCCAGCCTGGGCTGAATGAGCATGAATGAATCCTGCTGGCCTACCCTCATGAGCTGTTTACTCAGTTTGAACGGATTTCCCCTACCCATGTTTCTTTGGCATTTTATTTTGGGAGAGGCAGAAGAGGAATATGGTCTCAGAAGGAGCACAGTTTGGAAACATGTTAGAAAATCCAGCCCTTCGCTTGGATCATAGCAATTACTCACAAATTGCACTAGACAAAAGAACAAAGAGCCCAACCCTTGTGTTGTGGAAGTGGAGGCTGAAACTCCCTGTTGACTTCAAAGGGATCTGGTCTCAGTCTGAGAACAGGGTTTTCAAACATCACATCCAAGTGTAAACACTGAGAATCATATTGAAGCAACTAAGTCCTGCTGTTGGATCAGGGCCTCAGTATTTACAACTTAGAAGTTTCATGTTAAGCCACTATGACTTCAGATAGTGTGACGTCGTGCTGTAGGTTCCCAGCAATGGCTGATGAAAGAAACACTGAACTATCCTGGGAGAAATCTTCACCAAATGTCTGCCTGACAGTGATGGACATCTTGCATGCAGAGTAAATGAGGGAACAGTTTCAATTTCACCAAATTTCTCAAAAATTATCTCTTCTCAGTACTGGAATACATGCAATGGCTTTCAAATTGCCACAGGTTCAACAATGAGAGCACCAAACCCAAAAATTACAGCTGGGAACTGGTGGGTGAAGTTGGGCCTGCCTTAATGCCTCAGAAGTAATGAGCAAGCAGGTTTTAAAGGATGCTAAGAGCAGTGATGACCCTGAGAAAGTGTGAGAGAAAGATCATTTCTTTTGGGCGTGGTGCCAGGTGAAAATAGATCAGCCTATGAAATCACAAGTGAAGAAACAAACCCCTAGGGATCTCTGCTGTGGTCAGTAGAGTAAGACTTTTTATATATGACACATGAATCATCTCTAGGGGGCCAGGAAAGTGTGGGAAGAAAATAGAAAGGATCATGGCATGGAGATGGTCAGTATGGGCCAATAAATGTGACCAGAGCACCAAGCAGAATGAACTACATCTTCAAGACAGGGATGCCACTGCCAGTGGATTTCTGTCGTTGTAAACTCTTAAAATACAACACTGGAGGCTGAAAATGTCTGCTGTGATTCTGGATCAGGCAGATGGAGAGAGCTCAAAACATAAAAGCTTTTCTTCCAATAGGTTTCTGAGATGTTTTTAAAGGTTCAAAAATAAGTTTGCTTTGAGTCTTGGATGGAGACACTGGACAAAGGCAATTCTGTCTGCAGTGGTTTATTTGCCCATCTCATGAAGCTGTCTGAGCTCGTTACAGTGTTTGGCAAACACTCCTGGTACAAGTTCTATGCTGCAACCCCACTTGGGTCTTTAGAGCAGTGGAAAAGACAGATATTTGAAATCTTCTAGAGCGCTGTAACCATCAGGTAATTAGCTGTAGCAGACTTACAAAGTAGGAAAGGCTCACGAGAGCTCTGAAATGAAAGCACAAAATGCCTCCTGGAACTAATTTTAGAGTGGCTTGAAGTATTTAATCCTGCAAATTATTGCCAGTGAGGAAACATCAAGGT
>NW_008664410.1:95427-104899 GCF_000695815.1 Acanthisitta chloris | reverse complement strand
GCAGGAATGGCTCACCCTAAGCTGCCTCCTGCTGATGGCTAAGCAATCAGACACGCTTTACACCCTCACAAGGTGCAGGGGCAGCTCTGTTCTGTTCCCAGTGACTTGCAAAGTGGCCTGGAATTGTTCCTCTCTTCTTTGTGTCTGGAAAGGATCCTTTATCAGTAAAGTCAATTCAGCTTTACTTTGCAAACAGCAGAGAACAAGGAGAACAAACGCAGGGAGTACAGACAGCACCCACCACTGCATCATGCTAGATCCCTTCTTCCACGGATGCTCTCCATGCTTCAGTGGGCAGAGAAAGGCTTGCAGAGGGGCACAAGGCAGCAGAGTGCTCTAGTCTTTCAGAACTAGGACCTGTGCCATTTGAACAGCCCTAACTGGGACTTGTCTCATTGCCTTTCTGATTCCTTGCTCTGCTTATGAGTCCCCATTGATGAAGCTGAGAAGACTGAATTTATTCTTTCATCCTTCCAGGAGTCAGTTTCTCTTGTGTGAAGTGGAGAAAGTAAATGTCAGCCTTGTGAGGACTGGTTTTAGGAATAAGAAAAGGCAGATATGGGACTAGAAACAGACTTCTTGGGCTCTTAAGCCCTATTCATTCTCATGCAGATCTTCAGATCTGCAGCCCTCTTCTTTATTTTCATCAGACACCATGTGAGGGAATCAGGAAACTCCATGTTTCTTCCTACTGGGAAGATACTCAAGAATCCTGTTGCTGTGGTGGTTCAAAAAATACCCTGTGTCTATTCTCCAGACAGAATTTATTCATAGCCAATTAATACCCTTTTGTTCTTGTGCCAAAATATTCTTTTATCTTTAATAAGTAGTCTGCCTAGCTCTGTGCAAGCTCTGCACTTGATTGCTACAGGACCCAGGAGTTCCCTCTTCCACAAGCTGTAGGAAGAAGTGTTAATAACAGGACGTACTGTAATACCTCATGCAAATTTTGCAGGAGCCCATCCAGGTGTGTGCAACAATCCATGTACTAATTTCAAAACTATTTCCACTACCAGCTTTCCCAGCTGGGAAACTTTTCTCATCTTTTAAAAACAAAGGAGAGGCAACAACCTCCACTTTAAGCATTTGCTTGTGAACTGTTTGCCAAACAGGAGAGCTGCAGTGTCTCTTCCTTTCCAAAACCCACCTGGCACCAAGAACTGTCTCATCTACAGAGACAAGAATTAAGAGCCTGCATATTTCACTGACCAACAAGCATTTTTGAATCCAGAGTTTGTTTCCTTTTAGGCACAGGTATCCTTTAGCACATGCACCATTTCTATCTGCAAAACCACGTGATCATAATGTCAGAACTAAAAAGTTAACCATAAACCCTTATTTGTCTGCATTATGATTCACCCTTTAAATATAGGATTAGGTCTTTTTTTCCACCAGATCCTACCTCAGGATGGACAGTGTTCACTTAATAAGCAGATATTCAATATTTTGTTACAGTGTCATTATTCAGCATGTGGCTTGAGGCCTTATTTACTGCATACTGTTCCAAACCTGCTTGGAAGAAAAAATTACTAATTTTCTTGTGAGTTTTTCTAGGGCTCTTATCAGTATGGCATATGAGTGCTTCACAAGGCTCATTCTAACAACACCCCAGAAGACAAGAGGATATTATTATTCTTGTTTAACAGATGGGAAACTGAAACACAAAGAGATTCAGGTCAAAACATTCTGCTAGTGTTGGGTACCCAAAGTGAGATGTCTGGGAATTGATTTCTCAGAATGTTTAGCGTTGTACAGCATCATATGTCAGGAGAAATACCACTGACAGTGTACTCTGCAAACGGGAACACAGGAAACAAAACAAAATTAATAGCCAGTTGGGAAGAATTTAGTTCAAATTGACTTCTCTGAGACTGGATGAGAGTTTTGCAGGATTCAGATGCCTCAGCCATCAGATCCCCCATTTACTTTTCAATTCTCTGCTTTTTACTGCACTGTCTCTGCTCCCACAGTAAATACAGGCAAAGTCCATCAGACACCAACCTCCTCCTCTTCCCAGCTCTGACTCATCTCCTGAGCTGCTCCACTTTCTGAACTGAATGAGACCAGGGTCCTCTGCTAAATATAGCACATGGTCAGGTAATTAAAGACTAGACCAAACACAGGTACAAAAGGAAGCCAAAAAAACACTTTGCAGGAAACCCTAAGTTCATGATTTCCTGACACCCTTCTCTAAATACTAAGCTTTTCAAGGAGAACACTGTCTCCATTGTGCACATGTATATATTAGAATATAAATTTTAGAAACAAATGTGAATTTTAATTAAAATGTAAACTTGTATATACTTATACATATATATAGACATATATAAGATAAATATAATATATAGTCTTATATATTATGTAAGTGTCATAATATAAACTTAGGTATATTTATATTCTTGTTCCTGAGTCATAATCAGTTGAAATTTTCCAAAAGCTGGGAAAGGTAACTGGCATTATATACTAAGCCCAAATGATTAAAGTTTTCAGGTTAAAATTAAAGGTCATCAAAATCTGCTCAATAGGTTTCAGTGCAGCATTTTGACTGTGTCTTTCTGCTTCAGAAAATCAGGATATATATGCCTGGTAAATCAAAACCACTTGTATTTTATAACATTCACTGCTGAAGGAATATGTAGAAGCAGCACTCCAAATTTCCAGTGTTCAGGAAATTCAGTTATTCCATAATTCCATTTCATTCTGAATCGAGAGAACACCTATGCCTCCCTTGCCTCAAACTTTTGAATTCCCCTTTAAATTTTATTTGTGTTGGGTTTAAAATGTCCTAAATCAATAAACCAGAGCTGATACCAGCATGGGAAATTTCAGTGTGAATGTTGGGAGCTTGACAGGGTTACAAGGAAATAAAGCAGACTGGAAAGTTTCAAGCATTCCTAGCTACAGGTACATCACCACCTATTTCTAAAATACCACTGCAGTAGCATCTAAATTTTGTAATAAAAGACTTATTACATGTGCTATGTGTTATTTCCAGTACAGTGCTAGACAGGAATGTATCTTCATTTTCCAGGTACTTTTACTGCTTCATCCATTTAGACTCAGCAGAGCAAGGAGTGAAGCTCTGTTTTTCCCTCACCCACAGGCTTCTCTCATTTCATATATTCATGAAAAGAGATCCAACTCTGAACTTTTTAAATCAAAAGGCACCACCACTAACTTGTGGAAGAAGGAGCAGCAGCTCTGAGTTTCCCATACACCTGCAGCTCCCAGCACAGGTAACACACCTGTGGGCAGATAGAGAGGACTTTTCAGAGATGAAACCAGGGTTTGGGCTAGTTAAATGCCATGGCAAGCTGCTCAATCTGGCTGTTTCACTGCTTAATATTTTGTTCTCCTGTGTTTTCTTATCAAGGGGATGAGTAACTTGCCTCAGGTGCCTTTGACAACACACCTGGGCTTGTGTGAACCTGGGCTGCTCCTAGCTCACCAAGGATCAGGCAGAACTTCAGGAGAACTGTTTGACCAAAAAAAACCTCTATGTCAGGATCTTCTATTTTGAAGGGAGGTGAGAAATCAGGATTCAGAGCTCAGCTGAGAGTGGCTCTTTCCGTAATGCTCAGGCCCTGGAAACCACTGTGCCCAGCAGCTGCCAGCAGCCAGGGAGGAATTCCCCTGTCATGAGGGCCATGACTCACAGGTGCCCCTGCTGCTTCTCTCCTCAGATGTAGAGCCCACACTTGTGGTCTGGGATGTGTCAGGAGAAAGGACCTGGCAGAGTTTGCCCCTCTTACACAACCTCCCTGTCCCTGCCCAGAGTCACAGGCCACGCAGGGCAGGGAGCTGCTGCAGGTGACATGGGCTACAAGATCCTTTCACAACTCTCTTTCTTCTCTCGTGATGCCGAGAAAAGGCTGGAAAATAACTACCCCCAGCCTTGTATCTCTGAGTAGCAGGGATTTGTTTATTCAGTGCTGGGCATAAGGGGGATCATCGCTCCACCAAACTTGCGCAACCAGAGACAAAAACTTCACAGTTTATATACATTAAAGAACTCATGCATATTCATTATTTCCAGGAATTATTACAATTAGTTCTTGGAAATCATTATCATTATCTCCTCCTTCATCTCCTCCCACTTGGCATTAGTCCCAGGGTCTCTGGTGCTCCTCCGGGGGTCGTCGGGAGGAAGGCCGGTGGTCTTCATCAGCTCGACCTTTGAGTTTGGCACATACTGCCAGGTCATGAGTGCAGCTGCATCTAGTTTTTTCTTCCTTGTTTTACGCTACCTAAGCTAAAATAATGCCCTAAGTTCTACCCTTTTCATGCTTAATAAACTAAACCAATTCCTTATTAATCAACCTTTTTCTTCTGGTTTATTCAGGTGCTCTCTACCTGACTATCCCCTATCCTACTCTTTGCTTTGGCTATTCAATTCTTGTTATCACTCCCTTCATTTTCCTTATTACTCTGCTCCTCTGGAATGATCAGAGGAACTCAGTCAGCTCCTGAGCAATCACAATCCTGTTATAAAAGGCATCCCACAAAAATGGGATTTTTAGCATTGGTTTCAGCAGTGTAAAAGGAGGCTCCACGCAGAGCAGCACTGACACAGGCACGGAGGTCCCTCATCAGCTCTGCTCAATAAATTAACAGCAGAGCTGCTGCCACAGCACTGTGAGCAGTTTGCAACATTTGTATTTGTGCTTTGGGTATTTATTACTGTGTTTTTCACAAGCCCTTTTAATGCCTCCAGAGGAGTAATTTATGGGGACAAAATAGCACCAAAAGAGCAGATCCCACTTACTTAAATCTCTAGATGATGAAAATCACATGAGAAGAGCAGGTTTCACATTGTTTCCTCTCCATAAATGGCTTTCTGAGGCAGTAAAAGCCATGTAAAAGCAAACATAAACACTGTACAAACACCAAGATATTCTGGTTTGTTTGGGCTCACCCAAACACTGCCCAGAGATTTTCAGGCTTATTCAGGTTTGGGCTCTGTTTAGTTACTTCATTCCATAAAAATGGTGCAGATTTTAGTTACTGTTAACATAACTAATGAGTATATGTACTACAATTGCTTTTAACTAATTTTACTACACAAGAGGATTACTTTAATAAAGACAGTTCTTAGTATTAATCTTGTTACTTTTCAGATTGATGAGTAATGTATGTGGCTGTGGTATTTCTTTTTTCCTATTTTTTTTTCCCTTTACTTGGCAGCTTTCACTGCTTCTGCTCCAGCACATGAAGCAGACTGATCTGGACACCCAGGATGGTCCAAGTTTCCAGCAACTGACATGCTGATTATTAATTTTATAAAATAAGCAAATTAGTGAAGCATGACCAATGAAGATTTAGATCCAGTGATCCTCATCTGTATAGTCACATTAAGAATGGTATCCTTTTAGTGCTAGGAGTAATAGCAGGGACCTGGACAGGTCACCAAGTTTCCTTCCTAGGGCTGGGAATGTAGTTTTGGTAGCATCTGTCACACACAAAAGCTTTCCATTGTTTGAAGTGACATGAAATTTCTGAAATAAGGAGCATTTGTCTATAAAAGGCAAATGAAAGAGGTTTCTTTGCCCTATTTTTCCCCATTAATTCTCTGACTCCCTAATTTCCAGATAAAGTCATAAAATCACAGAATGGTTTGGGTTGGAAGGGAACTTAAAGATCATCTCATTCCACCCCTCTGCCATGGGCAGGGACACCTTTCACTAGCCCAGGTTGCTCAGAGCTCTATCCGATGTGGACTGGAACACTCCCAGGGATGGAGCAGCCACAGCTTCTCTGGGCAACTTGTACCAGTGCCTCAGCACTCTCATAGTGAAGAATTTTTACTTAATATCGAATCTAAACCTGCTGTCTTTCAGTTTAAAGCCATTCCCTATTGTCATGGGATATAATGCTTTCTACTTCAGATCTACTGTATTTCATGTTTTGTCTGATGAGACCAAATTTATTACAGAGGGGGATGCAATATAAGAGTATATTTTAAACAACCAAGAGAGTACCTGCTTGGCTGCTCATTTTTCACAAAGTCATCCCAGGAAGCATTTAGAAGTCAGAAGACTGCCCCAAAATTTGTTTGAATGATCCAGACTTCATAATTCTGCAAGACAGAATAGACCTTGAGAGGTTTCCTCTGCTTCTAGTCACACCAAAATGCCATAAAGGCAGGCAGATCCTTTAACACACTGTTTTCCTACAGGGTGATGGAGAGAAATCTCAATCTATACCTTCATCCACCAAAAAAATCCTGCACCCATGCTCAGCTTCCTTCACTGTTACCTCTGTGTAATCAGACCAAGGAATCCACAGCGTACAAAGCTGCCAACATGTTCAGGTCTTTGTAAAATCCCACCCCCTCCAGACCTGATCTGAGCAAAGACACAGGATTATTCATAATTTCACCAGCCTGATTCAGCAGAAGGAACGTGAAATCATTTAGAGTCACATTTAAAGCTGTTTATGGGTATTGGGAAAAGTTGTGTCCCCTGAATAAAATGTAGATTTTGCTCAGCTTCGTTCCTGGGTTTAAGGAGAATTAAACTGTTCTGAAACTTGCTGGGAAAAGGGGGAGCAAGGGGATAGAGAAGGACAATTTATCTCTAAATTACATTGCTCTTCAGAGTAAACCACAGAGAGCTGTAATGGGACAAGTAATTTTTTTACATGGTATAATTAATTAGAACCCATAAAACCCAATTAAACAGCACTTTTGAGACTATCAAGTGGTGCATGTTTGAAACTGCAAATATGACAGTATAAGTACGTTTTTATAGCTGGGCACACTCCTCAGGATTATTTTCAGTGCTCTACTAAAATGGGAAATGGCACCAGTTTGGCCCCTGCTAATAAATCGCTTGGAAACAGGCGATATTAATAATCTTTATGGGGGTAGGATGGAAGCCAGATGGGGCAGGGAGGGGAGTGTGAAGGTGGAATAATATATTGGCCTGGAAAACATAATCCAGGCCAAAGCAGAAAAGTAATCTTGATGTGTATCAGAGAGGGCTGGGAATAGAAAAGCAGAGGTGATGGCTGAAAGGGAACTCACCCTGAGAGATCAGGAGGATGCTCAGGTAAGGAAGGTAACATCCTACAAGGTAAGAATCTGCATGAGAAAAGAAGCAAAGGGGAGATGCTCCAGCAGATTTAAGTGCCTTTAGTGAGAGGGAGCCTTGTCCTCTAAGTGGGAAATGGTGCTTGGGAGGTCCCTTTGCTGCTCCCCCCTGAGCCATGCCTCCCTGCCCTGGGAGGGAGCTGCAGCGTGTGTGTGCATGTGATGGGTGCACTGCCTGCTATGGGCTTGATATACAATCTAGTGTGAGTAAAAGCTCACTTTGCCCTTGTTTATTTACACGAGGCCCCATTTATGTTTAACTTGGCAGCCAAGGGGCCCATGCCATGTGCCAAGCACTAATTCCCCAGTGCCCCCACAGGCCCTGGCACACACCTGACAGTCATTAGGCTTGGACCCATTTTGTTCTCACATTTCGAGGCAGTGACCCAGAGCCACGTACAGCCTCGGCAGACACTCCATCAGCTCTCCTGTCATCAGCCCCCAGCTCTGCAGCCTGGGCACTGCCAGACCACAGAGCTAATGAGGGCTCAGGAGAAGCCTCTGTCCTCATGAGTGGCTCCCCTCTTTGCATGGAGAGCAGCTGATACTCCATGGGGGTTTGCTTTCACCTTGAATTATGAGTTTGTTTGGGTTTGGAATATTTTATCCTTCAGAAAATAGCAATGCAGTGTGATAAGTAAACAACCCATGACAGCTGAGCCTTGGTGGCAGAACCAGAGAGATTAAATTCTAACAGTCCCATTCAGCTGTACAATGCTCGTCGTGCAAGCTGCTCCCAAAAAGGGGTAGCTTTATCTTATCAGTCACTCAGAAAATTCCTCCAGAGTCACCTATCAACACAGGAAGAATATTTATTTAATCTAGAAATGCAGAAAAATATACTTTCAGATGTGATTTGGAAGGAGAAACAGAGTGAACAGCTGGTCTGGATAGAAAGCATTACAGTGAAGACTCACACCATCCACAGGAAGATATAGAGAGGACTTAAGAGCATCAAGGAGATAAGAGCTTTCTGCAGAAATGCTCTGTGCTCTCTGAAGGTCTGCAGTGTGCTGTCACATTCTTTATATACATGAGGAGGCTATTCATCTCTTAGTTTTTAAGAATCCATTTACTAAATTAGAGAGTCCTATAAATACTTGCATTTCATAAGTCTTATGTGATTTCACCTGCACAGAGACTCTTAAGCTTTCTCACCTACATAAATTAAGATCTGTCTCCTTAGCAGCTCTAAATACTGTCATTTCAGTTTGCTAGAGACATTTCTTTCTGTTCCCTCTGTGTGTAATTTTCTCAGTTTAAAATCAATAGGGACAGAATTTCTGATAAGCTAACAGTCAGTCCTAGATCACAAACAGGTTTTGGACTAAGTTCTTCTGGCCTTTAAAAGGAAGGAATGAGAGACTAAAATCACTGGAGAGCTTCAGATTTCCATCAGGGGGAAGAGCATTATAATTGTTTTTTATTACAATCTCAAGGCAATGCACTTTACAGTCATCCCTTACTAAAATTTATTTACAAAACAAAAAGTCTAAATAAACAAAGACTCATTTTGGATTCTTCTTGGAGACTTTTTTCCAAGGCTTTTTGGAGCCTGCACTGTTGAGCATATAATTTAGCACAAGACCTTACAGTCAGGATACAGCTGTGGGCCTAATAAAATGCTTATACCATGCTCTCAGATATTAAAAAAAGCAGCATTTTATCTGAAATGTATTAGGTAAATGCTGATATTGACATCTTTTCCTTAGTCTGTATAGTTCATTTGCAGCTTCTCTGCAAGCCTTGTACTTCAGGTTTCTCATTTCTTTGCTCTTTAAACTGTTGGGCTGTTGAATGTTCTTCACTTATGTAGCATCCCTGTAAGATTAACCAGGGTAATACTTCCCATTTGAGAGCTGAGGCACTGGTACAAAACATCTTAATGGCTAGAAATGAAAATGGACTTGAACATGTAAAAACTGGGATGATTTAATGTAAAATACATTATGTTCTTGCTCCGACAGCCCATAATATAGCTTTTCTCCCAAGATGTTTTCCTAACCCAAAATAGAAGAAGGTGCTCTGCATTGTACAAGGCATATTGAGATGAAGAACCTTCCTCCCTAATTTAAGCAACACACATGGCAGGAACACTGTCTGGACAGTGCAGAACTGGGCATTGAGTAGACATTCAGACATATATAGGGTCATCAGATAGTGAAGGAATGACAGAAAAATTGCCTTAATCTTAAATCCTGGTTTAGATGTTTCAAGAAAAAAAACACATTTCAAGGAAATTGGGAAGCTGGGACTGCAGCAGACTTGTGGGCTAGTTAGGGGGTAGAGGCATGAAGAATATCAGCAGCCATCAACAGAATGGCAAATGCCATTTGTATAGACATGTGTCATTCCTGTACAGCAGCCAAGTGAAACTACAAA
>NW_008664410.1:88670-95396 GCF_000695815.1 Acanthisitta chloris | reverse complement strand
TCCTGCTAAGGCATCTTTGTGTTGCCAGAATATTGCAAGTGGGTTTAGTATAAATGAGAATCTGGCCTTAATAGTCTCAAACTGAAAAGTGAAATACACAGACATATTGACTTGGATTTGTATTCTCTGTTCTGTTAACACAAGGTACCTACACAAACCAAAACTGGCAGAAAGAATATGAATCTTCATGTACCTACACTGCATGGCAGCTTCAGTGAGCACAAATGATCTAAAGAGTCATTTCCTATGACAGCAAAATAAACCCCATAGAATCATTAAGGTTAGAAAAGACCTCTAAGATCACCGAGCCCAACCATTAGCCCAGCACTGTCAGGTCCACCACTAAACCATGTCCCTAAGTACCACATCTGCACATTTTTTGAACGCTTTAATATCACATATTTCCTTATTTTTAGCATCACAATCCCCAACATCACACAATACACAACTCAAAGCACTGCCTGGATTATTTCCCCCCTGCCATGACAGCAATTGTGGTGCTATAAAGTCACAACTCTGACTCCAACATCCACCTTAACACAAACCACCCAGGAACCTCTGATATCTTCTTAAAAACTTCAGACTTTTAGCACAAAGGACAAAAAGTCTTGAGTACCACCAGTGCCTGAGGAGGAAGCTGTGTCCTTTGCTAGAGAGAGGCACAACAATAAAGCAGTGATCCCTGCCAGTGTGACCAGGGGCAATACCAGGAGCTTGAGGAGCTTTTTGCTATGACTAGAAGCATCTCTGCACCCTGCCCATTAACCCAGTCTTACTTGTGACCAATTCCAGCTGCTCCAGAGGAAGACAGAAGCACAAAGAAACCCAGAGGCCAAGTTAGGCATGAAAGGGGGGAGAAAGAAAACCAAAAACCCCTCTCATGCCCTTGAGGAAGCCCTTGAGCAAAGGGATGAGACATGGGTTTCAGAGTAGACTAAAAAGAGTTTTTCACCAAATAGAAAAAAAGTCATCATATGAAAAACGCACAAGAAAAAAGGTAACTCCAAACACATGTAAGCAAAATGGCAGGAGGATTTGAACTAGAATTATAGAACATAGAACCACAGAATTTTTGGGGGTTGGAATGGACCTTACAGATCATGTAGTCCCACCCTCCTTGCCATGGGCAGGGACAAGGCAATCTTTGATAATATTTAAGGTTCATAAGGATAATCTTTAAGGTTCATTCCAACCCAAGCCATTCTATGATTCTATCAAAGTGGGAAAAATTCTGAGGCTTCTGAAATCAATAACAAATGTCTCAGACTTTATTTGGGCCAAGATTTTGAGTTGAACATATTTAAGTAGGTTCCTACATTTATTTCTAAATAAGAGATCTGTAGCTCTTGAAATGTCTTCCTGGAATGTGTTAATTTTGATAGGAAAATGAAAGGAGCTAATTCGTCCCTGTCGCCTTATAATATTAAACAGTTAAATGTGGTCTGAGTTTGGAAATGGTACATGGCAGACATCCTTAAAAAATTCATTCAAAAGGTATTGAAAGAATAATCTTTTCCAAATCTGTCAACAAGATTCTAGCCACTGTTCCTGGCAAGAAATCGAGCTTAATTTGGTAAAACAATCACTTTTGCTTTCACAAACATTGTAAACCAAATGGGGTCATGGAAAGAAAAATGGGAACATTAAAAAAGACCCTTGACAAATCCTCGGGAGTGTGCTGCTGTGTTACTGTGGGGGATTTCCAAGGACCTGCACAGGTTTTAAAAGTATAAGTAAAAAGGGAGGGCAGGAGGGAGCTCAGACTCCAAGGGCTGAGGCACTGCAAATTCAATTCGCCGCGTGGTTTTCCTGTGAATGCTTTTCCAGGTCTCACACCATTACATAGGATGTAGCATCATAATGATGTCAACTCTTGGACCAAGGAACAAGCTGATTTAAGTTTTATGAGGGGAAGGATGAATAGTTTCAAAGGAATGGTGAGTCGAATAATACAGAACTGGTAAGATCACAGTTCAGGGAACTCATGGTTACACTTTGAACTATTTTTAGCAAGGTACTGCAAGTTCAGGGATAGTCAGATAGAAATGGCCTGCACAGCTTAAGTGAAGCACATCCTTTCATAGCATTGACAATTTGCTACCAATTTTGCAGAGAACCTAAACCACTCTTCCTTTTCCCTGAAGGTGACAGTGTAGCAAGGCTGCTGGTGGTGAACAGCCTTGTGTATATGTGTGTGAACAAGCATCAAAGCCTGTGCAAGGACAAACACACACATTACATTTGAATCAGCACATCCCTCTCTTCTTTCTTCAGGGTGCAAGGAGGCCCAAGGTAGCAGGGAGGGTGCAGCAGCAGGACCCAGGCTCCCTCCATCCCTGCCCTGCCTACAGCAGAAGCAGTCAGTCCCTCCTTGTCCATACTGTCTCCCAAGGGTGCTGTGACTTTGCTCTGCCCACCCAAGGAGGTACTTGATTGTCACCATTGTAGTCCCAGCAATCCAACCCGTAGAAAACACAAAACCCCTAAAATTCAGATACAAAAGAAAACACAGGTAGGTAGGTAGGTTTTTCATCAAAGCTGGTGCTGTTCCTGCACTAAGAACATGTCAATAAAGACCTTCCCCCAACTCCCTTTGGAAAGTCACTGCACTAACTTCTGCCAGCTCTTGTTTTTTCCTGCTTTAAATGCATACTTAAGAATATCCAGTTATTGCAGATCACCAGGAACACAGAAGGAATGGGTTGCTTTATAAGCTTTACTACAATTATGGATAATGTTGGAAATATATACTGTATATTTCCTGTATGGTGGGACTGCTACAAGCACAGAAAATCCACATTGAAGGGGATTTCTATGCAAGCTATGCAGCAGATGAAGATTGTATTGCAAGCTTGAATTACTGATTCAAGCTGCTTCTTTGCTTCTCCCCACCCACTTCCCTAATAGCTTTTAAACTTAAATAGCCATATAAGTTAAAATGTTCTTTTATAGGGTGAAATAAACAGATTTTATGGTTCAGAAACTGCAAGTTTAGAGATCAACACTTTACCACTAATTCATGCAGGTTCAAGCTAAGGAAATAGCTCATTTTCCTCTCTACAGTTGTTGAGATTTTCTTATTCCCAAAAAAATTCAAGATGCACTTTAAATTAGATGTTATGAAAACTCTGGGTGCAGGCAATGCTTTCTCTTGATGAAGTACATCTAGGTCCCAGATCCCATGAAATCAGAGGGCAATTACTGCTGAAAACCTCAGATTGGCTGGAAATTGGTACAAAACATTAGAAATTATTGTTCAGGTTATCAATAGGAGCCAAAAAAACCCCAATAAAATGAATTAAAAAAACTTAACCAAACCCCAACAAAACCCAAAAAACTCTCAAGAAAGCCTTCATATGCCACTCTGGAAATCTAAAACAGTCTTATGAATGCAAATGTAATTTCATTTATTTAAACTTTTTTTTAACTTCTGAAGTGATGTAAAAACCATTAGCCCAAACCCATTCAGTACAATCCTTTCCAGGGGAACAGTAGGAAATACCAGTTCCATCTGTCCCAGGGAACATGAGGAGCAACAGTTCTGACGTGCCCATACCTTATACAACACATTTCCATTTCAAGAAGTATCCATCAGCCTTCCTGAGTAATCCTGGCATTTCAGTGAGCAGGGGAATAACCATGACCCAGAGTTATGAATTCAAGGTTCAGGCAGAAATAATTGGAGGGTACAAACTCCCAGGAAAATACAGCTTGGAAAGCTGGTATAGTCTGAATGAACAGAAAGTTATTTTCAAACCCAGAAAGAGCAAGAACCCATTCTGCTGAGCAGTGAGAGATTCTGCCCTAAATGCTCTAAAGAAAATTTGTGGTGTCCCGATCATTTTATCAGAAAAAATACAGTATGTTACATTTATCCATCTGTTTGTTCAACCCTCATCACTATGATTTTGGAGCATCTGATAGATCCAGTAACAGCAGGGGAGTATTTTTCTTCCCATTTATCAGCTACATTAACCAGCATTTAAGTGGTTAAAATGGAGGTTTTGTTTCCAAGCAAAGATAATCCTGTTCCTGAGGACACCAGTAATGGTGGTATATAACAACATAATCAGCAGCACAAGGATATAAACAACTCCCAATTATCCCAAACCAAAATTTTTGAACATCTCGTTACATTTTTTCCTTAGGCCTTAAAATTACCAAGTTGTTATGGTTGGATGTTTTGTGGTGATCTAGAATATTTTAGAGTGAATTGCACCGAAGTGCTGTTAGTGCAAAAGACCACAGTACCAAGCTTGCCCTGGCTTTCCCATCCATGGGGAAAAAAACATGCCATGTTCTCATCGTGTGGGGACAGGAGATAAAGGGGGAGGAGCAGTGGTGATGTGATTTCTAGGAAGTGGGAAGCAGCTGCATGTGTGCATGGAAAACAGGCAAGAAGGAGAGCTCAACAAGAAAACACACAACTGTGGCATTTCTTGCACATTTACTTCTGTCAAAATGCCAGGTCTCCAGGCCTCCAGGTAAGTAACAAAACCTCAACTGTTAAAAAAACCCATTGGACATGAACACAACCTGAATGGAATTTGAGAGTATCCGTAGGTGCCATTTCCCACACAAGGTGCATGGAAGCACTGATCATGGTTCAGAGCCCTCACACAGATAGGAACACAAGATTCTGTGCTACAAACAGAGATGTCACAGGACATGGCATTCAGATCTGAAGACAGATCAAAGTAACCACGTTGAAAGCCAAATCCAAACTTTGGCTTTGAATATCCCTCCAAAACATGGATGGTTTTGGAGCTAGAGTTTGGGTTCTGTCATCCATCTAATCTTGAAATGGGTGGATCAAAGATGTGCAGTCTGAGGCTTAGCAAAGTGCTAACACATACTTTTGAATAGAAATGGTTCAGTGAAGTGCTCCAAGCAACAAATATCTTTGTTGGTGGACAAGCTGTGAAGAGAAGTGAAGCTGGCTGAGGAAATTACTACGTACCTATTGATTGCTTTGGTACGTTACCTTACGGGGTTGGCTTTATTTACAAAAGGAGGGGAAAAGAGGTACAGCGTGGTTGAGGAATTGGACCAGAAAGGTGGTAGCAGTGCCAGAAAAGACTGGAAATGAAGAAAGATGCCCAGTGGTTTGAGCACTGGCTTGGAAACCAGTAGCAATCATATGTTTGGTTCTCCATCTGAAATTTCCTGTATGACCTTGGCCAAGTCATCTAGTGTCTCAGCTTCCAATGACTCAAAAAGAGCTCATAAACCTTGTTAAAAATAAAAAAAAAATCTGTGGGGGTGAAGAACTATCTCTCACCCATTGCAGCTTCGTGGTTTAGAGGTAGCCTGATATAGTCATTGAACAAAGGAGACTCGATGGCTCCTGAATTATTCAAAACAAAAATACAGATACACAATTATAGAAAATAACTGACTGCAGAACACTTAGAGCTGTAGGAACCAGCCTAGTGATAGATCTTCTGACATTTCCATGCTTTAAGGAAGCTGCACTCCTGTTCAAGCTATAGGAAAAACACACACACACACAAATTGCACAACTCTGGCTGGCACTGCTGTTTGCTCTGCAGATGGCACAAGTGCTAACCTTATTTTCTACACTGTTTATGCCAATGTAAAGTGGAACTAACTGTAGGAATTAATCCTGACATACATATGTGTGAGATCTGGCCACATCAACTCTATCATTTATTCCAGAGTATGCATTTTCCTGGCCACCATTTTTCAGCCTACCTTAGTCAACTGCAATAACATTTTTGGCCAGTACAAACTTTTGACCTGATGTCTGTGCAGATCTGAAAGGAATTTCCCCTTCAACACACATGATCTTCCATTCAGCAAAGCCAGTTCCATGATTCCTGGAAGAATTAAGAAGTACAAATATCCTGTTAACTCTGGATCATTGCAGTAAATGCTATGGTCTCCTTTTAAGGGACAAGGAGATAATTCTTTCACACCTAGGGCTGGAGGGTCATTTAGGGACAATCTTATCACTCAGTGAGTAAACATAGATTCCTAAATAATTCAAAATGGAAATCTCAGATGTTGTTCATTCTTCTGCTCTAACTGACCAAGTGTTATGCGAATTTTGGAGTGGAAAAATACACACACACAGCCTTGCAAATGGAATTACACCATAGATGGGTTGCTGTGTTCTGGAGAAAACAAAGCATAAGAGCATAAGACCTTATCTACAGACCTTTCAGTTTGCTAATCATGGAGAACTGCAATATTTCCCCTGCTTTTACACACATTCACTACATCAGTGGTGACAATCAGAGAGGGCCAAGCATTTCTACCACTGTGCCACCCGTGCTTGGCTCACAGTACTTGCTGGTGAAGACTTTTCCTTGAGGCGTTGCTATCTTTAATGAAACAACACTCATGGGCAACTGCTGGAGCACAGAAAGGAAGCAACCTCTTAAATACCCACACAATTAGAAGCTGAATTTCTATTGAAAGCCAAGTGACTGTTTGCATTAAAGGCCAAGGTTGATAAAGATATTTAGGCAACAAACCCAATACAAATCATTACAGCCTTACAACAAACTAAGCATGACTTTGAAAAGACTTAGAAGTTGCAGCTTTTCGTCCTCTAAGTAGTCCTTCAAGTTGTGATTTTCAAACTTCCATTCAGCTGCTACTTAAGCCTGAAAGCTCTGAAAAAGCGTGGCTGCCTAGTACACCTATGTTAAAATTTCCCAGAAGCCTCCATGGTCCTTCACTTAGAGTACACAACTGCTC
>NW_008664410.1:53177-88645 GCF_000695815.1 Acanthisitta chloris | reverse complement strand
TGGAAATGTTAAGACTGAAAAAAGGCCTATGTCCTAAACCTTGCTCACTCATGTATTTACACTTCTCTATACCTTTGGTGCACATACTTTGGGAGAAAAAGCTTGGGTCTAAAATGTGCCATTTCCTACCTCCTGCAGGAAGGTCACACAGCAAAGATATGCAACACTGTTTTTCTGAATTTTCCAAACGATGTCCAGTTGGAAACCACAGAAACCTCTTTAAGCCACAGAGACATAAAGATGCACCAGAGAACATCCTCACAAATTACAAATTGCATTGTTATGCAGAAGCAATAAAAGCCAAGTTAGCTGCTTCCCTGCATAGTATAGAAATTCCTGGACAGATTACACACCTTATTAATTCTGGACCAGTGAACTTTCCTCCTAGTTTATAACAAAGTGTCACATTATTAGTCAAGACTTCCAGCATCTTTTGATAAAAATGGTGGTTTTATTGCTGTATAAAAAATACAAGGCAAGTTAAATGTTCAGTATTTTCTTATAAAATATTTAGGTTTATAAACTGTTGCAAACAGGCTGGTGTTTATATAATATTCACAGACATCTGTAATGCCTCTCATGAAAGCTAATGCATAAGCTCTTAGCTGCTGCAAAAGGGTTTTAAAGATGTTCTGCCCATCTTAAAGTGTAATTCTACATAGTCTGAAGAGCTACTTTGATAACAGTTTGTTTCGAGCTTAATGTTTATTCATCTCACTGCTGTCTAGGTTGAAATTTGCTTACTTTATGAGTGAAGGCCCCAGTGCATTTAAAATTTAAATACCTGACTAGGACACCCTTACTCAGCAAAAAACACACACATGCCTAATTACAGGTACATGCTTACATCCTTTGAGTCTCAGGACTCAAATCATATGCCCACATTATTTAACAGACAGAAAAGCAGTTGGGAATACAGACTTTTCTGAGGCAGAAGGATGTAGTTCACAAAGGTAAGAAGCTCTAATGACTTCTTTTCCAAGTATTGCCCAAGTCTTTACCACTACTAAGGATCAACTACTGTTTCAGTTTCTGAGTTGCTGCAATTCTTAGGGTTTGTTTCTGTAGATATTTTACTTCTGTCCCTAAAATAAGTAGTAAACCCACTGAGACTACAAGTACACAATTGCTCCCACATCCAACAAAATGCCAAGCAGAGGTGAGATTCTTCTCCCAACATCAGCTGTCTGCAAGGTGTCGCATTTGCACCTTGTGTCATTTCAGTGTCAAACAACAGGAACAGTCAAGAATATTTATAATTTTGAGTGCATTGTTTAAAACAGAGTAATGTCAGAGAGACTCTCCTTGGATTTCTCCTTCAGCTCATTTAGGGGCAGCATAGCTGATGCAAGAAGACTGTAAGCCTCAACCACACAACCTGATGCCAATAGCTGAACAGCACAGTCTGAAGAGAGTTTGTGGCGTTCCCCTCAACCCTATTTCCACCACACATCAAGTGTAAACTTCGATCAAATGTGGTTCTGAACCAAAAGGCTTACAAGTGAGGATCTCAGGTTACCTCCATCTGGCTCCATTCAACATCTTCAGAGCAGCCCTGCCTAGCAATCACATTATGGCTTCTGCAGATGGAGCATTTGCAGCATTTCATATTTTAAGAGGCCAAGTGGTTGGTGATGTGTACCAAACCACCAGCTCCACTGAATGACAGGCTTTCTGCTCCCTCACACAAGGCTCACAGACTGGAAAACAGCAATGCAAGATGCCACAGCAGTGTTTCTCTACTATTTAGAAGCAATTTCTGTGTCTACATCTATATTCCCACATGTCTCTTTTTTAAGTCCCAACACAGTAGATTGCCATGCCATGTGATGGTCACAGCTGTGATCTCAGATTGGGGCAAGCACTTACCACACTGTAGATGAGAACATATGCATCAGACCAGGTGAAGACAACCACATGCTGGATAGCAATTCCAGATATGAGGAGCAAGAACAAGCTGGTGCCTGGGATCCTCAAGCAGCAACAGAGCAGACAAATTGTGAGCAGAATCTGAATTGGGGACTGGATGAGTGCAGCCCAAGTAGACCCCCTGAAAGAAACAGCTCTGAAATTCTGTGAGATCTACAAGTCCCAGGCTTAGATGTGAGGACATGACATGCAGCATACAAGGGACCTACTGGCAACCCTTCTCCATTAGGTAGAGTTTAGTAGCTACTTGTCTGTGGTCTGTTCAAACTCTACTCACAGCAAATACTGTGCTGACATTTTGGAAACTGTGTTTGCTCAGGAATCCTCTGCATTCCTCATATTGAGGTGCTATACTTCAATAAACTATACTGGAACCTCAGACTGGAGTACAAGTGCTTTCAGTGGGTATATTGCCATTTTATAGTAGTAATTTGTAGACTAGGTACATAAGCTGCATACTATTTTCCCTATTTGTTTCTTCATCCTTACCCTGGTTATGCTGGGTCTTTGACCATCTAGGTGGAATCACTGATCTATATAGTGGGAGTCAGTAAAGTGCTGCAAGAAAGATTTATAACTCACCTATCCCAATCAAAAGACTGATTAAAGGGATACAAAGCATGGCACCAGACTATCCTTCTGGGCAGCCAGAATCATAAATAAAAACAGGTTGTGAAAGTATAAGAACAAGGGCAGATGTAGGATGCATTGTGAGAATATCTTTCCCTTCTAAAGGACACAGATGGTTCTGGTCTCTGAGCTTTTTCTATTTATGATGACTGATGCATGGTTTGTACTGTTGCTGTGCTGCTGCCCATGAAACATGTGGCAGAGCTGGTATTCGTCAGTGTGGAGCACAGGTAACAGTGTTTGTCTGATGGGAGAGGAAAGCCTGCACTCAACAAAAAGTGCAGTCAGAGCAGACTTAAAGAACTAGATGGTCTTCTGTCCCACCCCATTACTCAAAGTAACTCTAGGCTCAGAGCTGTAGCCTGCTTTTTTATTCTTTATATCACTTTTCCTTCAAGAGTGTGAGGAAGTATTTGGCACCTTCTGTTGTCTGCATCCCGTGCTTATAGATAATCTGGGAATTTTCTGATTTAACCACATCACATATAATAGTCAAAAGCATAGGGAACTGAAAGTGACCTCAGTGTATTCCCCCACAGCTTTCCTCCTGTGAAAAAAAAACAAAAACCAAAACACCAGGTTTTTGTTGTTCCTCTGTGAAATTTATAGGACCTGTGGTCATGGAGGGGAAGTTGCATAGTACTAAAAGGTCTAAAGCAACCCCAGGACAAGAGCTCTTATCCTGAGAGAAACCTTTCAGACACCTTAAGTAGTTTTTTTGCATAGTTTCTACTGTTGTGTTATGAGGAAGC
Source organism: Acanthisitta chloris (assembly GCF_000695815.1). Taxonomy (NCBI): domain Eukaryota; kingdom Metazoa; phylum Chordata; class Aves; order Passeriformes; family Acanthisittidae; genus Acanthisitta; species Acanthisitta chloris. The sequence continues at coordinate 85,334 of NW_008664410.1, read as the reverse complement.
AAACAAGTTTTCCTCATCACTGGCCAGATCTGCCACCTTATGGGTCTGTGTCCCCATGAAAACTCATCCTCTACATTAAATGCAGAAACACATCACCCCAATTCCTCTCTAGATTTTTGCAGAGTGACAGACAAAGCCACTGCAGCAGATGCTATTTTTGCTAAGCTCACCAAAGCAGTATTTCCTTCACAGATCCAGCCCTTCTAGAGCTTCTCCACCCACATCTAAATGGCCTTCTTCATAGATTTGCAAGCCAGGACTGAGCAAAGTGACAGGTTCCTTCTGCTCTCTTCATCTTTTGATATACAAGAAATTCATCTCTGGTACCTAGAAACAGCAGTCAGAAAGATGCCCACTGTTTCATAGTGCATCTGGTTCACTGATCAACACAGGACCACAGAAATACCTGCACAAACAGCTGTTCTCAAAGGTCCTCTGTACAATGCTTATGGCACTGAACATGACCTTCAAAAGTTCTTTGCATAGTAAATTAACTCTCCTCAAAGCATGAATTTATAGAAGAAGGAAAAAACAACCCATCAAGACTGAAGAGCTTTCATTTGCAGGACAAGGACATTCTGGTAAATTAAAATAAATTTATCCTTTAAAATAAATTTAAATAATTATAAGTGAGGAACAGCTTGGAAATATTCCCTTTCCTGCCCCTTTTAGTTTAATTTAATGAGGGACACTAGTTAACAATGCCAATAATAGACTGTTGTGGTAACTCATCATGGCCACTACAACCCAGCTGTAATCAGACAGAAAAGTATCAAGGGTTGGCCAATGCAATCATTATCAGATTGAGATGATTCAAAGAAAGAAAAAAAAAAAGAGCAAGAAATATTAAAAAAGGACCTTTGTTTGTTTGATTAACTCCTTGCCATCTATTTTAATTCTTCCCTCTCCTTCATGTAGTCATTTTCCACTCATGTCTCCTAGCTTCCCTGCTTGCTTTGCTTAGCAATGCACTTCTTGCAAGCACATGAAAACTATTCCAATGGTACCAATCATGCACATTCTCAAAAGGCAGGCTCACCCTAAAAAGCACTCGGAGTCAGAACAAGATGCAAGACAAGTGGATCCAGCAAATGAATAGGAGGCATCACAGTGAGACAATTATGATGAATATAAATAAGCTGGCGAAAAGAAATATCATTTCACTGAAACATGCAATTTTACTGAACCCAAAATCATTCTTGGAGACAAATCTGTCTTCAGAGAGCTTACAGGATGAGGATTTTTGAGGTTACGTCAGCTGTGATCAAAGACAGCAACATCCCAGATATTTTGACTGACTCTCTCTGTGTTTTGCAAAGGCAAATTCTGAATGTGAGAATTGCCATTATCTGACCATCTCATGGGGCAAAGTTACCAAGAGACATTTTTGGGAAGGAGAATGTTCATAAACCTGGTTAGTCCATACTCTGTCTTGTTTTTACTAGAAGCCACTCTGCAGATAGAAGTGAGCTAATCCAGCATCAACTACCTTGAGTTCAGAGAGCAGTACAGACACCTCACCCAGCCAGCTGCCCACAGCAGTCAGGGGGAGATCCACACTGCAAAACTGCAGATAATGCAGTGGGAGGCAGCTTGGTCAGGTACCTCCATACAGGACTGCACAGCCTCCTCTGGACACCTCACACCCCTCTGCTTTAGCCTGAGCAACCAAAGCTGTAACAGATCGTGCAGCACTGCACATTTCTGACATGGTGCAATAAGTCAGACAAGCCTAGTCACCCAAACACTTCCAGTAACTCTGCTTAGCAATGATGTACAGAGTGAAAAACATCCAGCAAACTACAGCAGTTTTGAGGGGTTTATTGTGGTTTTTTTTCTTTTTTCTTTTTTTTTCTTCTTTCTTATTTTCCCTCCCATTAGGGAATTATTAATTGTTCCAAACTGCTATTAATTGGCTTACAGTTCCACATACATTGTCAAGCTGCTGGTCAGCTGGCTGGCACACTGTGCTTTCCCAGCAGATTTCTTTCCCAGCTGGATTTGCAGTCTGAAAGGTCCTTCCCATTTCCAGCTCTGTGATGCTTCCAGGCAGAAGGGAGGAGAGGAACAGACAGATGCCTTTCCACAGGGATGTAACAACCCTAGTAGGTTCTCAGCATGTCAATAACAATCTAATCAGGCTGCATTATACTGAAGGGAAAATGAGGTCTCTGACTTTGCCAGAACACTTCACACATCCGCTTGCTCTTACAAACACATACAACACACTCCGGTTTCCAGATGCAGATAAGGATAACCACAGCATGGAAAACAATCCAAGAACTAGTCTAGCCAACTCCTAGCTGGACCTCAGCCTCTTTCCACCTCCTCTCCTTGCTCTGGAATAACAATTGCTGCCTGTAAATTTAATGACATTTCACAGACAACTGCTCTGTGTGGATGTCACAGACAGTGCCCTGCTGCTCAGAGGATACACAGGAAAGATGACAAGCTGTCCCACCTTGCCTCTCCCCTTGCCTTGGTGTTATCACAGGGAACCTGCAAACTTTGCTATGCCCAGGGTGCAGGAATTTGTCCTGAAAGAGTCCTGATGGTATCTTTGAGAAAGAGTAACTGCAAGGACCTCTCCTCCCCATGTGGTTGACCCATGTGGTACAGAAAGGTCCAGTAGCTCACCAAAAAATAATGCACCAGCCTTTTCTTCTGCTCAGCCAAATTCCTGCCAGAGCTCCCTCCCTGGGCAGGGCTGATTAAAGCTGACCTAACCCTGACTGTAAAACTGGGGGTATCATCCTCAGATGATCATAGTTAAGATGAATTAGTCACTGCTTTGTGAATCAGAGAGCAGTGAAGTACCCCAGACAGCAGAGCTGCATGCTGGCTCCTTCTCCAGCCTGCTCTGAGGCAAGGACTCATACCCAGTAGCAATCTGCTCTTGTAAAAAAAATAAAAAAATTCAGGCAAGGACTCATACCCAGTAGCAATCGGCTCTTGTAAAAAAAGAAATAAATTATAAAATAATACAATAGGACTCTGAATCCAGATTCACTGCCTGTAGGAAGGACAAGGATTATTTTTTTTTTCTTTCCTGGCTGATTACAAAATAATAAAAAAAAAGAAAAAGGGAAAAAAATTACTAGCTCCAGTGAATGAAAAAAACCCTTTTAGTCCAAACGCCTCAGTCAGGTCATCCAAATTCCCGGTTGCCTTGATCTCTTTTCCAGCCAATGAGCTTCTCTTAAACCCTGACTGATGGTGTTGTATATTTAAAAATGTGTTTATTCCGACAATTTGCTCTGCTTTTATGTAAGAGGACAGGGAAGCAACTCATCCCCAAAACCTCAAGGAAAGAGCACAAGCCTTGGCTGCTAGTCTATTTGGCTCCCTGAAGACTGTTGATTCTTGGACAAACTGTTATTCCATCCTTAAAAGATGTACTTACCCTGAAAAAGAAAATGCACACACAAACATACAACTAGTGATTAAGAGCTCTGGTAGATCTGTGACTGGCCTTGTGACTAAAGTGTCAGCTGCTTCTGCAGAAATGGACATGGTAGTGGAAAAAAGTCCCAAACAAAAAAAAACAAAGGAAGAGTGAACACTGAACTGGCCACAGCTGGACTGAGCTGAACTTCCACTGCTAAGCCACTAACGTTAGGTTCTCCTCACTGCCGCAGTGTCAGTGAGGTTATGGAAACCAGAGAGGCAAACAAATGGGAATTTCTAAACAGATCAAGGGCTAAAGGAAGGGGAAGAAAAGGGGGGGAAGGGAGAATATTCAGAGAACATCCGTTCTGTGGAGGGTTGTGTGTTTCTCAGGGTACCCAAGAGAAGGGGAGATATGCCTACACAAGAGAGGTCAGTGGGTATCAGATCACATCAACCCTTTCGTCTTTGCCTTGGCTGCCTCTTAACTCTCTTTTGAGTACATTTCCCTTTGATTGTGGGAAATCCATAATCCACCAGCCCTCTCAAAAAACATGTTGCACTTGCACTGCCTGAAATAGAAAGCAGATTTTTGCCTTCAAGTCCCCTGCCTTAGCCTCTACTGCTCAGGCCTAGCCTTGATCTGAGCAGAAAAGACAGGACTGGGGAGGTGGGCTCAACCTCACTGTACACTAAGAGAGCACATGAATTACTCCAAACACAGCTAGTGGATCTTCTTAGTCCCCCTTACTTCCTTTCTCTATTGAGTTCACCCTTGGTTTTAACAGGGATGGACATGGTGTAAATGCATCTCCATCTCTGCATAAGCATCTGCATGCTCAGGGGTCAGCAGCCCTGAAAATGATGCCCAGGCAGCCTCATGATGAATTGAGCACAGGAACTAGATTAAAATAGACTTTCAAATACAATTCAATTTAAATAAATCCCCCTATTTTTGTTGCTATTGACTAACTTAAACTACATTTAGCCTCTACCATTTGTCTTCTTTTTGTACAACCTATTTGTACTTACCAGAGATTGCCTTGAAGAGACTAAAAACAAAGGGAGGCACATGAACTCATCATCTCCCAGGCTGCACCCTCACACTGCATGGTCTCATTCCCAAGGGTTGCCCTGGTGAAAATCCCTGCTTATATCCAGACCAAGAGCTCCTGGGCTGTCCACCTAACCCTGCACTGCACCCTGATGCTATCCTGCAAGCCTTTCACATCCACCCTCATATCACATCCCAGCATCCTGGGACACAGCTCTGTATCAGAATCCTCTTCCCATAGCTATGTCAGCACCCTACCCCAGCCTGACACCCAGCTGATGTACTGGGGAGAGAAGGTGCTGAAGAGTTCACTAAGGGCTGAGCCAGGAGAGAGAGGACACAACCTCCACAGAGACAGTCATGGTGAGCCACAGGAAGCACTAGCCAGGCTGAGTGAGTCCCTGCCCAGTCCCTCCCTCCAGCTAAGCTGCTGAAGGACCCCTTGGCAAAGCTCACTCACACTGAGTACACTGCTCACAGTTCATAGCACCCACTGGCAGGACCCAACTCTCCTCCTCCCTGCCCAATTTCAGGCTGCTAGTGAAAGAATGGAAAAGGATAAGAAGTTCACACCTGGTTATCTTCAGATGGCATTGGCTCTGAAGAGCAGCCAGACATGCACCCCAGACCAGCTGCTTCCTTGCCAAAAATTTCCAGCAAAATCTCCTACCTGAGGCAGTCCTGCATTTCTTATCCACGTGTTTTTCCTGACCCTTTCCAGGTGGGACATGTGGTGCATAGGGACATGGCTATATGCTGGATTTGGCAGTGCTAGGTTAACAGTTAGACTCAATGATTTTAGAGTTCTTTTCCAACCTAAACAGTTCTATGATTCAGACAGTGCTGGAAGGGCTCAGCAGCCTGGATGCTATCAGCAGGCTGGGAATGTAACCTCCAGGGCACTGTATTAGGACTGCACAGATCCCATTGATCTCCTCCCTTTTAACTTGGTGGAAAGCTAAAGTTTTCAAAAACGATTCTCTTTAACCTCTGTGAAGAAGGAGAGATCTCAGGGATTAGAGTGCTGATCATCTGAACGCTGCATTAACAGGTGAAGGAGCTTGTTTGAGATTCTGCTCAGCCAAGTGTGGCTCAGAGGAGCGGGTTAGGAAATGTCAGATGGATCAACGCCGAAGATGGCTGTGTTTTTCAATGAGTTCCACTGCTAAATGTGCTAGAGAGCAGGAGAGAGGGAGAGAAAGGGTGTGTGGTGACGTGGAGGAAGGGAGAGAAAGCCTTAGCCAACAAGACAAGCATCTTGAGTCACGCTGCTGGGGAGGTGAGGCTGCTTTGCCAAGGAAAGGCTGACAGAGTAAGTCAGATGCCTGGAGTAATTCCACAATGTTAAAAAAAAAAAAGAAAAGTAATAAATAAATTTACAAAGGGTTGGTGCAATTCCAGCCACAACCAGAACACAAAATCCCATTGATGTGAACACCAGTCACCCACAGCTCCGAGCGCTGTCCATGTTTGCGTGTATGAGCGAGGGGGTGAGCGCGGTCTGTGCCAGGTGTCTGAACGAGCCACAACCCCAGGCTACTGCAGAGCAGCTGAATCATGGGCACGTGAGGCACAGTGCTCCATCCACAGCTCCCACAGCCACGAGGAGCACAACTCCAGCACAAGCGTCGAGAGTGGCCGTGTGCTCGGCCCAGCCCCATCGCTACAGCCACTGGCAGAGCTGCATCCCGTGCCCACCCCATCCCGCTCGGCTTGGAAACGCCACAGCTCTGAGCATCGCCAAGAAGGACATTTTTAGATGAGAAAGGAGCTCGTTCTGCTGACTCATAGATGTGATTTTCATAAAGAAGCAGGGAATTTGTTGAACTCTGGTTTCACTTTGCCTAGATCTCCGCAGTCACTTGCTGCGGCTATGAGCCATCTAAGGGTATTAATCCTTTTCTTATTTACTCTTATTCTCTGCTGTAAAACCTTTTACATTTCACTGAACTTTTAATTAGAAATGCAACAATAAATATCTGATTTTTTATATATATATATACCAAAAGTACTATGCTACACACCAAGGCCTTTGAAAACACACTAGCAAACCTCAGCCTATTTATTTTCCTTAACTAACAAAGTGAAAAGTGAATACAAAAACCTGAAAAAGAAATAATGTTTTTTTCCACCATTGCTCAGGCGCTAATAAAGCACAACATTTCATACTCTTCTGAGAACTGGGATAAAGTTGGGACTGACAACAGGAGGAAACCATATTTCCATTTTGTCTCATAAATATTTTTCTTGCAGTGCTTTGCATCAGCACGGAGGGTCTAAGGACCAAGGCACAACAGTGTGTGTAGGCAGCAACAAGATCTTTCATTAGATGAACCGGAATGGCTGGGAAAATTAGATAAGTTTCCAGGTGCTTCCTAAGCAGTCTCTCTTACACAGTTACTAAGACAAGTGTATTGAAACCCCTTGAGCTGAAGGGCTCCGTGGGCTCTGCTTAGCTTTGCTTTCAGCCCTTGTTTCCAGAAGCACAAGTGCTTTTTACAGCTTACCTGACTGAAGGACAAGAATTAGATCTCTTAATTTTCAGAGAAGTGTCTGCATACTCCTGAAACCAGCCAGAATCATTCCAGCTCTTTAGCAGCTTTACTTGCTCCCAGGCTCCTTTCTTTTCATTTGTGAAAACAAATGCCCAGAAGATTTAGAATAATTTTAAACACACAATCAATTTAAACACACAAACCTCATTAAAAAAAAGCACAAATAAAAACAATTTCTTTTTATGAAATATCCCATCTACTCTCCCTAGTCCCTTCCCAACTTAAACTCTCACCAAAACCCACATCAGATAATGTTTGGTTGCTCTCAGCACAGTGATCTTGTGGTGTTGCTGCTGGAGAGCAAAGGAGATCCCACTGTATTTCATACACCAGTGACCAAGCCACCAGGTCCATCCTAACTCCATAAACTTCACGGAGAGGGAGGAGGAGGAGGTTGAGGTGCTCAACAGCTTCTCACAGGTACCACAGATCTGCCATTCTGTGAACCCAGCAGATATGGATGGAAAGCACTGCTGGAAAAATGGGACACCAGAGAACACAATGCTCTCTTGGTGATGTGAATTGCAGCTTAGTGGTGTGAGGGGTTTCTGTGCATAGGCAGGGCAAGCATGGCTGAAGGAAAATAGCCCTCAGTGCTGTTCAAAATGGTCTTGTTTAACCTTTAAAAATAAAAACAATGATTAAGAAAGAGATGACAAGGTTGTTCTGGGTACTCTAATTGAAAAGTGCTGCTATTCTCCTAGCTTCTCTGGGTACGGTGCTGCAGTTAATCAGAATTCAATGATAAATAGTGCTGGGAATGAGAATGGGTTTTATTTGCTCTAAGCAGAGGACAGTCAGCAAAAAAATCTCTGGAAGCAGAGATCAGCCTACCTTGGCACACGGACACCTCACAGGATTTTAGCATCATCAGAAGGAGCAACCACCACGTTCAGAACTGCTAAAGCTGCTGCTCCTGGCTCAGCAGCCTGCAGAGCTCGTTCACACACCACCAGACCTCAGCAATGGGGTCAGACTCAGAGGCTTTGGCAACAAGCAGTGCAGAAAGCCCCCAAAGATGACTGAATCTGAAGCTTTTTTTCTTTGGAAGAACAATGGAAAAATCATCCAGCCAGGATTTGAATGAGTAACTGGTCCTGACACCTGAACTACTAGCAATCCCAGGGGCTGCTTTAAAAAGAGTAACAAAATCACAAGATTTGTCAGCAGATTTTCATTATGAGGAAGCTGAGGTCAATCATATTTCTAAATTAATTTTCTAGTACATCTTGGGTAGACTTTAGGTAATAGCCCCTCTCCCATCCCCCCCCCCCCCCCTTTTTTAATAAGTACAATTTACTAGAGTTGCATAAAAATGAGTAATACACTAGTTTCACTTAGACCCAATATGAAATGAGTCATTTCTTTCCAGCACATGACCAGGCTGTTATGTCTCTCCTAAGTACACCGCAGAAAGATAAAGATGTTACTTTTTGCCCATAAACAGACACTGTAAATCATCTGATTCTTTGAAGTGACAATGAGTTCACCTCCTGAAAAGGTCCATTTGAAGTGCACCTTTCCCTGTCATACCCACATCCCCACAGCTGTGTCAGGCCCTGGGAAAGGGGCACATACTTTGTTCCCAGACAAACCATGTCTATCTCCTCTGGCTGACAAGGGGAAAAAAAGTCTCTTTGACAATGGGGCCCCAAAGGGAATAAACATGGTACCTTTATTTATAGATCCAAGGCTTGATAATCTGATCACTAGATGCTCTATCCCCTTCAGGCTTTCAGTAACCAGTGTTTATTCTTGCCCTGGTTTGGGCTTTTCTGCCCCTCTCATATTTCCAGCTCTCTGCATTTCAGACATAGTCTCTCTAGGAAGGTGGTGGGTTCTGACTGGTACTATGAAGTGCAGTTTGTGTAGATAACATGATGGCATTGAAATTCCTTTTCTGTCTTCCCCAAGCTCAGCTTTGCCTTTTGGTTTTATCCCTTATGCTTGAACTTGGGGAAACACAGCATAGGTCAGGGATTCCTGATCATCTCATGAATTAGGCTCAATTTAAGAAAACCTGGCCAACTAAACCAAGACAGTTATTCTTTCTTAAAACAGAGAAATTTATATTTAAAATAGAAAATGTAGTAGAAACAAATCCTCCCCCGGAGCAAGGTAGAACCTTTTGGCCTTTGTGCTTCCCACCCCAAAGCAAAAGAGTGTATTTGCCATCCATGAGGCAGGACATGTTCTGCAGTGCTCACAGGAACTCAGCAGCATTTAGGGGCTAGTTCCAACACAGAAACACCACATCTGGCTGCTTCCATGCCCAAAATCATCATCTCACACACTGGCAAGAGGGATCAGCATTACTTTGCTCTGTAGTAGCAGCAACATTCCTGCAAAATTTGATAGTTTATATTGAAATTAGGCTAGATTCATTGGATTATTATTTTTCTTTGCTAAACTCACCTCTGACCAGTCCTTTGGGAACTATATGGCAACCATAAGTGCTAATCAAAGGCAGGATTAATAGTAAAAACCAAACCAGTTGTTAACCTATTTACTTTAACACAGCCTGACAGAAACAAGTCACTGCATCCAAAAATCTCACCTCAGGGAGTAGCTCCCATGCTCCTTTCACATCTTTTACATCTTCTTTGGCCTGCTTCACATCCAAATTCACAGAGCATGTTTTAAACATACAGGTGGATGCTCTCCAGTGTCATTCTCATTGACAGCTCCAATCACTGTCAGCAGATGTACCCTGGCAAATATCCCTGCTATAGTCTAACCTAACCTTGCCCTTCACTGCCATCCAGAAACCAGCCCATAACTTACTGACTACAGAATAGATCTTTTTCTTTTTCAAGGAAATCTCTTTACTGGACCATACTGATATGGCAAGAGGAGACAAAATACCTCTCTCACTCCCAAGCTTGTTCTCAAGGTCAGGAATGGGAGTAGGAGATTTTTTCATCCACACTGGAGTATTAGCTTGTTCATTGACATCATATGACTGACTAGAGCATTTGCTGTAGTTCCAAATCCATATGCAACTTTCAGCTCTCTCAAAGCAGTAACTGATGTATCGATTGATGCATTTGCTCTGTGGGGATGTTCACCCTGAACATGAATATCCAGCATTTCCTACATTTATGCATACACCAATCTCTGGTACCACTAATGACACTTCAGTGTCCCACTATGCACAGAGCTGGAAATTTCCTCCCCCCTCCCCCCCCCACCCCGAATCAAACTTAGTTTAAAGAAAAGTATGAAAAAAGCAAGGAAACCCAAAAACCTTATTGCCACTTAGAGTCAGAATCAGGCACAAGATCTCTTTTCACATTTCTTGATTTGGTCCACAACATAGTAAGAAACCATCAGTTTACACAAGACAACCATATTCCTCTGGATTTCCACAAACGTGACCAAGACCACAGTGCTGGTAAAAATTCACAAAAGATGCTCTCCTGCCTTCACATCTGCCATGCAGATCCCCAAAACACTTCTTCAACCTCAAATCCCACCCACTTAGCTCAATCCATGCAGCTACAAATAGGTGACTTGAAGCTCCTTTTCAGATCCCAAACCCAAGAACTTCTCTTGTATTGCTCAAAGTTTGACCTAGCAATACTGAAAGCCTCTTTTATTTTTTTACATCTTTTCATATGAACTGTCTATCACCATGTCCTCACTTCACAATCTGAGTCAGTTTTTGCCTTCCACCACCTCAGTCCTGAGGGTACACTGAGGTCATGTTTCCTATATTTTCTTTTAAATCATTTAACCTACAGGGAAAGGGGGTGTGAGTAGAGTAAATTTTCAGACCTTCCAAAACTGGAGACCTAGAGTTATAAGAAAGGACTATACATTGCAGCACTGATGATCAAATCATGAGTTGGCAAGACTGGGCTTTTGTTCAGCTGAACCACAAATGCACTTGAAACAGTGACTTGCTTTTCTCCTTTTGTTTCAGATCAGCCCAACATCTTTGCTGACATAAAACGACCCAGGTCATTTCTTCTCTGAATCATCAGAAAAAAAAGGGAAAGGAAGAAAAGTGAAGATATCACTCTCCACATCTTCATTCCACAGCATATTCCAGAGGGCACAATTTGATCATAACATCTCTCACTCCCCCGTGACCTTTTGCAAAATAATCCCTCCTCGCATGCAAGTTATAAAGCAAAGCAGTTCCTTTCACACTGAAAGTGCACACTGGCTGTGATGGCAAGATAAAAGCAATCCAACAACACAAACAATTTCGGCTTATCTTGAGAAAAATGATCCCTCAGCCACAAGTGGTGAGGGCTGTGCAGTGAACACAACTTGCACAAGGTTGTGGGGGGATCCACATTACGGAGAACTCAGACTCTCCACCCCTATGCTGCTTCAGCACGCAAGTGAGGGAAAAGGTCTGTTGCCCTTAAATTGTGGATACTGAGGCTCCACCACAACCAAACTGCACAACAGCACTCATCCAAGGGAGCTGCCTTCCCCTTCCCAAACTTCAGGAAGCACTTGTAGGACATGGATGCACTGTCCAACTACCCTCAGACCAGTAACCAGATGATCCATCACACTATCATCAACACATGCCCTAAAGCACTCTCAAGGGTGAGTGTTATCAGTTCATGTTTGAGGCTGCTTCTTACTGAAGCCTGTGCAGGAGGGAAGCCTATCTGTTTGGGACCATGCTTCCTCCTCTATTGCCAGTCACATGGACACAGCACACAGAGGTACGAGCTACAACATTCAGGACCATTCCCCACTGAGAAGAGTGAAAATCCCCAGCCCTAGGAAGTACAGGTGTAGCATCGTTTCCAGACATGCTTCTCTTCATCCCAGGCTCTGCTCCTGGGGAAGCAGCTTCTATCACCCACCTTTCCCTCAATACAATTCCACCTATTTCTCCGCACAGCAGAGAGGCAAACACCAAGCTGCAGATCACCAATGGCATTTCAAGTTCCTTTATGTATCAACAGCAATGCCTGAGCCAAGTCTGGACACAGGTCTGGGCTCTCTTTGGTTATAGTATGTATCCAGGGGAGAAAGCACATGTTGATCCTCTATCAAGTATCTCTGCTTGCTGCCAGACTCACACCAATCACAGCTAAGGAGTAAGTGAGGGAGGAGGAGTATGTTACATTTCTTTCCTTTAGACAATGCTCCAAAACTTCCTGTGTTTGACTATGGAAAGCACCAATGATGTGGTTGTTTAAACTGATCAACCTGGCAGTGATTTAAAAAGAAACAAAACAGAGCCAGGAAAACTCAGATTTATAGAGCTGCAGCCTATTGCCCTGTAGCATGAAGGAGAAAACCTGCCTATATGCACATATTTCTCCAGCCCCAAATTCATTGTCTGTACTGGTCTTACATCCAAAGGTATTTCTCCAAGATACCTCCAGGTAAGCAGGAATATAACCACAACCCTTATTTCCACAAGCCAGATGGCACCAAGGCAGCAAAGGTATGGGCCTGTCTTTTTGTCTGCTCATAGAAACAAACATTAAGGTCACTGAGTTGGAAAAACACTCGGCCATTCCCTGCTCAGGAACCCTGGATACATTTCCAAACAGCAAATTACATATGTACAAAGACTTGGCAAATGGGACAGGCCTGCTCTATGCCATACGCTCACCTTCCACATGGCCTTCATCCCTTCATTTCCATCATTAGCCATTTTACTGCATAATCATGGCTTTACAAAAGTGCAATGCCTTCTCCTGATAACATCACCCCTGGGAAGCCAAAGCACTCCAAATGCAATGGCTGGCATTAAACAAGGAGAGTTATTGTTACACTTCCTACCCCTACTTAAGCTTGATTTGGGCATAGATGAGAAGTGCAGAACAGATAGACAACTGCTGAAAGCAGAGAAAATACTGAGGTTTCTTGTCCAAGTCAGAAGAGGGGGAGGGAAACAGGCTGGAGGTGGCTGTTCCTTCGGCAGCCTCTGCTAATCGAAGCGAGCTATCCTCATCAATATCACTTTGCTTTGGCAGCTTTTCAAGAGGCAAAAAAAAAAAAAGAAAAGAAATAAAAAGAAAAAATCCCACTCCCTCTGTGCAACACACTTTAATTGCTATGTGTATCACACACCAAAGAGGAAATCCAGGGGGGCAGCAGCAACGTGATGAGTTACACCACCTTTATTGCTTTAAAGAGAAAATTCTTGCAGTTGGGGAGCAGGAAGGGGAAAGGTACATCCCCCTCTGACCCACAGGGCACATTCTTTGCCACTCCATCTGCCACCCCCAGCTGCTAAATCCTCCATCACCAGGACAAGGTGATCTCAGAGCGAAGTGCACTGCTAACACATGGAAGGAAACAACTTTGGCTGGTTGCCTCCTTACAAACCCCATTCTCCCCACCCCCTTCCTTCGCTTCCTCCCCGACATGTTTAAAGCATCTGAATGTCAAGGTACTGAGATATCACAGAGAGAGTTTCCCTTTCCTATCCCGCTCAGATGGCTCTTGTCAGCAGCTCCCTTCAGCCCTACTCTCAGCCCCCTGTTTTCCATGAGGATTTCCTTCCCTCCTGCTCTGGAGCCACTGCTCTGGAGCTCACATTATTTGATTTCTTGGAGCCTACAGTCTGGAGCCAGAGAGGTTTGTCTGCTTCCCTGGGTTCAGCTAATAAATTGGGATCAGGGGGTCACACAGCAGGGGACTTGGAAGCCTGAGAGCCTCTGACACCATTTTTATTAGTTTTTACTATACATACCATTTCAGGAGCCGGGATGCCATCCCAGTGGGGCCCTACCCATTGCTTAGTAACTAAGATTTTGTAATCTAAGTTTTGACAAGGTCATTTTTTACCTTGGGAGAGGGTGGGGGAGGGAGAACCCCCACATACATTAATTACACAAACACTGTGGGGACAATGCAAATAGGAACCTATTTCCCTTTTGCATCAGAGCTAAAGAATGAAAAATCTTTTTACTATAGGGCTATTACAAGCCAAACAGGCCAGGATATATGAAAGTACACACTGATACAGTCCTGTCCCCTGCATGCAGATTGGATGAGTACAGTTTAGACTTTCCCCTCTCTATCCCTAATGAATATACCATCAGCAAAAGTGACCAAACCTGGAGGCAGCCACAGAGCCCTGATGCCCAGGTTGTAATAAATGCCCCCATGCCTCTGCTGGCAGCATAGGGGTGACCCTGATCAAGCTAAACTTAAGCAGCAAAACTTTCACAAACATCAGTCTCACTGTGCTGATGAACTCAGTGTTTGGTTAATCACTGCTGGCACATTTGGTCTAAATGACCTTTTGGCAAGTTCTAGTCCCAGCAGACAGAGGTGTGAAGAGCCCAAACACCCACTGATCCTTCTGGTCAACCAGAAAGAGGTATTTTTTCTTGATATAAAGTTTCTTAGGCTAACAAGCAGGATGTTTAGAAAGCATGAGAGACAAGGAAACACAGTGACTGACAGCAACCCAGTGCTGGGACAATTCCATGGAGCAGGTACAGGTCAAAGCCAAGGCAGCAGGAGCTCTGTGGTGACAGCCCATGGCCACAGGGAAATGGTATCAGTGCAGGGAAGCGAGCTACCAATCATCCTGACCTTGCTGAAGCAAGGCAAAACAGGCAATTTGCCCCCCAGACACACAAGACAGTGCAGAGAAGGAGCCAGTCTGCCTTCCCTTCTGCATTTAGTGCTGCTCTCTTCAGCTGCAGCTTTGCTGTGTTCAGTAACCCTGAGCTTATTTTTCTTTTTCGGTTTGTTTTTCTTTTTTTTTACATCTGCTGTGATAAATTCATTCTGGAAAGAGCAAAACAGTCCTTTGGTCACTTCTACCTTTCCCTTCCACCATCCCTCCTGATCCAGAGCTGCATGAGGTGTATGACTCTGATGTGGTTAAAGTAGGACTGAGATTGAGTAAGGCTTTGAGGTCCCTTGGTATGCATCTTGCTGGCTGTCACCTCATCGGGCTTCAGCACATGCTTTGAGGTTAAGTCCCAGTGTTTGTGTTTTGGGCCTTTGTTGTGGTTCCTTGATACATTCATGATGGCCTTGGCTCTGCCACCCCACAAGCAAATGCAAAATGCACAAAGTGGTGACTCAGTCATTTTATCCACTGGCAGCAGCAGCAGCTGGCAGAGCCTCAAAACAGATCAGAGAACAGGGCAACAAGTGTCTCCAAGATGGATTTCAGACAAACAAGGAAAAATGAAAAACCTGAAAAAGCATGGAGAGAAAAAGCCTGATATTAAATAAAGAGACAGGAAAACAGCTGGAATGTCAAGTATAGACTGAAGAGATCAAAAGTAAATCAGCTCTGTGACAGACAAGGAGCTGTGCTTCAGAACAGCAGCACTCAAAATACAGCAACTTGCTGGCCCATATGGATTGTTCCATTGGTTTAACTCAGCCTGCACGTCAAAAGAACTTGCTTTTTGCTGCCAGCACTGGAAGCTCAAAGCAGAGCCTACAGATCAAGCTGTTTTCTTCCTGCTTGAGGCAACAGCCCTAAAAATAAAATGACCCTGGAGGACTCAAAGCTGGCTTGCTCGTTTGGCTGATGGTGTATGAAGTAGGACAGCAAGGCTTGTGCTTGTTCTTCTGCACTTATATGGGCTCTGTGGGTTTTCAGATAACAAAATACATCCCCAGATGTGAAGGGGAACTTCACCATGACCTGGTTTTACCTCCTGCTTGAGGCAACAGCCCTAAAAATAAAATGACCCTGGAGGACTCAAAGCTGGCTTGCTCGTTTGGCTGATGGTGTATGAAGTAGGACAGCAAGGCTTGTGCTTGTTCTTCTGCACTTATATGGGCTCTGTGGGTTTTCAGATAACAAAATACATCCCCAGATGTGAAGGGGAACTTCACCATGACCTGGTTTTACCTCATTGTAACACTCCCTGCAGGTTAGAGTGATCCTTCCAATATATCCTCTGCTGTCTGAACATACAGTACCATAGGCACTTGCTCAGTGGACGCACAACTGTGAGTAACAGTGAGCAATCACTGTACCAGGCCACATGTCTGGAATGAAGTTGTGAACGTTCCAATAAAAGCAAGACAACGTGAGCTGTGATGCACATGAAAAAGATGTTGCTATACTAACAATGTTTTAGGCTGAACACATGAGAAAGTATTACATATGGACTTATATGATAAGGGACTCCATCATGAAATAACAAATACATAGAATGAGAAAAGATGTTCTTGTGCTTAAGGACAGCACTAGAGTCACAACATCTGGATCCTGCCCTTAGTATGACCCACGGTCATCCTGTGAGACCTCAGGCAAGTCTTGTCTTAGCTATGTAGTACTTATGAAATCACTACAGCATGTAGTGATTTTTCCTTTTAATTTTTTTTTTTTTTTTTTAACAGTGCACAGCAATTTACATTCAGGGAGCTTTACAACTCATTTCTGTCTGTTTGATCTCCAGTCCCAACTTTTCTGGCAAAATAGCAATTAGAGCACAAATGCTGAGCCGGCTCTTTGTTGCTGCCCATGCCCTATCAGACTCCAAAAATGATTGTGACTCAGTCACCTAAGCTGCATTCTGTTTATTCATGTGTAAACTGGGAATCATTAGAATTGCTTTCTAAGCATTAATTGATTATTCCTCAGCACTACTACAGAATTCCTAGAACAGAGAGGGAGAAAACCAACAAGAGGAGCAGACAGCAGCAAAACTGCAAACTGCCAATAGTTTTTTGTTTACTTCTTTTCTCTTCTTCTGAGCATGGTGCTGTGGAAAGTCCTTTCCAGCCATGTCATGACTTCAACATGGTGTGCCATGGTTTGCTCTGTGACTTCAGTCCATCTATCTCAACTTCTATATCTCCAACTTATATCATTACCCATTTTATCTTTTGCTGTCATTGGGGGCAGGATAGTCAGATGACTATCAGATGACTCAAGAACTTCTAGGTGCAATTACTTCTTTCTACAACTTTTCTATGCATTTGTGTATCTCCAGACACAGTGTCACATGGACTTTCTCCAGCTGGCTGAAGTCCTTCTATAACTCTGCAGATCTCCCTACCTATTAAAGCAAGAGGCTGGAAAGGAATTGTGAGACTAACACACTGATTTGTATATATAGAAATTAATCCCCTTCCTTCCTGGGGCTGAACTGCCTTGAGTGCAGCATGGATGGACCAGCAACTAAAGTCCCAAAGCAGATAAGGAACTGAGTCAGAGTGGCAGTAGGTGTGTTATATAGGCAGATTAACTTCACACCCTTAATCGTTTCCAGCCAAAACAACCAAAATAAAAAACACATATCAGAGTACAAGACTCAGGTCTGGTTCTCCCTCAGGAAAAGAAAAACAACCTAACAGTAAAAATACAAGCCTAAACCAGCCACCTTGGGAATTCACTTATATAGGAAGAGGCAGGTATATAGTATAGCTTGGTAATGCAAACAGTCTCCCTTTCCCTAATGGACTATATGTACAACTCATAAAAAATACTGATTTACAGAGTCAGAGTTCTAGTTTTGGGGGTTTTTTAATGGTGTTAGATTAAAATTATTTTACTATTGTAGTTATTTAGTTGCAGGTCATTTAGTCACACCACCAACTGGTGTCACAGATGACATTAACTGGGAATATGGCCTGCACATTTTGCTCCTAAAAAATCAGTTTCTTCTCACCCCAGGTAACAATATGGAAACATTGAAAGGACAAAAGTAACACTCAAACACAACAAGCAGGGCTGGCTAGTAAAGATGCAGGAGGTATTCTCAGCTCTCTATAAGACACTCAGAGAACTGTCCCACCTGAAACCCAGAACTTTCTCCTGGCAGAGGAGAAAGTTATTTGGGAAAAACAAACAAGTGAAAAATCAGACTTTTCTGGTAGCAGGCAGCTAGCTGAACACTCATTTTTCTCCTCAGAGAATGTTTTAATGGAAAAACTGACTGATCAGGCAGAGACTGTTCCAAGACAGTGATACTGAGTCATAAAGCGAAGCCGTAGCTACCATTCAGTCCAATCCAATGGCCCTGAAGTCAATAGGAAGGCTCTGGAACAGGCCCACACAAATTAAATAAAGTTTGCAGGATGGCTGTTATTAGCTCAGACCCACTGGAAGAGCTGGCAATGAAAAGCTGCTGCTGCTGCTTTGAGAGCGACTCTTCTCTCACTGTTAGCAATGTCATTTCTGCCCAAAGATGTTCTGCAAATTGCGACAGGCATCAAACTGAGGAGTGTTCTTTGGACTTTGTTGTTCAAAGAGAAGGGGGAAAAACAGTTTCACAGCTGTAGGTTGAGCATGAAAAATGTGGCAGGTGACAGAAAGAGGGTCACCACACTGTGGGAGTGTCTCTGTTTGACAGTGTATGGGCTTGGTTTTCTGTTATATTGTGTGAATTTAGTGCTGGCAAAACAGGGAGAAAATGCTAGTCTATTTAAATCCTGGGATGAGGAGCAGCAGCAGCCACCACTTAATAGGGAAAAATATTCTCCTTCAGATGAAGAAGGGAACAAAATCTGTATGAAGGACAAGCAGTAACAGAAATCAAACATGGAAGTGTAAGTCAGGATATTAGAAAAAAAGAAGCTCCAAAGGGGCACTGAACAAACCTAATTGATCTCCTGCCACAAAGCACATCCTTTGAAGGCAGACATCTCTTTCAATCAGGGGTAGGGACCAAAAAATGACAAAGCACAATAATCTGTCAATTCAGGAGAACAGAGAAAAGACAGAGACAGGATTGTATGTTACAGGACAAAAGAGAGGCCATAAAGGGAGCTCTTGACCCCCATGTCTCAGCTCTCAGTTTAGGTGCAGGACAGGAAGAGCAGAGGTGGTAACAGCTGCTTGTGCTGTTCAGCTTTCTCTTGAAAGGACCCCAGTGAGGTGAGGAGAGCACCCAACCATCGTCTACGAACAGTGGCATCAGTAAACTCTGCCCCGATGGATTTCCACTGGAGACTATGGTCAGGAAGGCACTGAATGCAAAGAGAGGATGGGAAGAAGAAATTATTTAATTAACTATCCAACAATGCCAAAAGCCTGGGTAATCAACAAGAGGAAATAGAATTAGTCATTTATGAGCACTAATTTGACCTAGCTGCTATTACTGAACCTTGTAGAATGATTTGCATGACTGAATGTTTAAATCAATGGTTATAATCTACTTAAATAGGGCCTAGATCTTAGAAGAAAATGAGGAGTGGAGAAGATGGCATTACCCATGATCAAGTCTCTGACAAGTGAAAAGAAAAGCTGTCCTGAATGGTTTCTTCTTGATGACCCTGATAAAGCAACAAGATGACATGTTTGCTGTCATCCCTTCCCATCCTGCTAGAAACCAGGGTGACTAAGACAAAATCTGGTTGGTTGTGAGGTGTAGGATGAAAAGATAATCTAACCTCAAGGTCTCCCATATGAGAGGTGTTGTTAACCCTTGTTAGTACTGCTAAATATCCTCACTGTTATGTGTCAAGGTGGCAGAGAAGTGACCAGGCCGGAGAAAACCTCTACCAACTTACTCTTGACCACAGCATGGCAACCAGCAGTAACATAAGTACAATTAATTATGAGTCAATCACTCTTGTTAGAGGCAACAATATCAAATTATCTAAACTCATAATGCTATATACTTGGTACCCTACAAAGCTTTCAACTTTCTGAAAGTGTTAAAGGCAATTCAGTTGAGTGAAAAAGCCTCACTGACCAAATGTGACTGGGAATTGTTTATGAACATGGTACCAAAAACTCTAGATGCCACAGCTTAGCAGTGAAGAGAAGAGATGTTACTGGTCAAATAACTGATCTGCACTAACAAATTGCAAAATCCTAATAAAATCAAGGAAAAAATATATAGCCAGTAGGATAATGCATGAAATAGAGTAAATCTGAAGTTTATTATGAATCCACAAATGGAATTTGTGCTTATAGCTCACATTGAAATGCAAAACACTACTACCAGAACAAGATATTTTTTCAATACAACATACCTAAGCAACTCCCATCTAAGATATCTCAAACTGGGAAGCAAATGCTTACATCACACCTAGGAAGAAGGCATATTCTAGAAAATAAACTTGATGCTATGCCAAAGTCTTGATGCAATTAACAGATACGTTACTCTGATACTGAGACTGATGGAAACAGACTAACCAAAGCAATAGTGTGAACCTCAAAAGATGGAAATGAAGAAAACTATACGCAATCAACATGAGTTTATGGAAACCATAGCCTACCAAACCCATTTTGTTTCTCTTAAAAGATTAAAAATAGAGCTAATAAAGTCAAAATCTTATGATCAAGGATCAAAATGCACAGGTCTATCCTACCCTTCAGCTTTATAATAAGTGACACTAACAGGGCTGGGAACTGCAGTGCAGGGGAAGAACTGCCTGACACCATCAGCAAGGGAATGCAGAGCAAAGTGTCCAGCTACATCTGCTACAGCAGCACCACTGCTAAGGCTATTCACAGCCTCAGGGTGGATGGATTTTTCAGACACACTAGGAGCAAGAACAGTTTCAGCTCAACAAGATTTTACAAACATGGTAAGGCATATCCACTAGCCTAGTTCAATGTCTCCACAATTCTTTCTCCTAAGTCACAGACAAACACAAAAAGAAAGGCAACACAAAAAGAGGATGCCTTCCAAAGGCACTGTACTTCTCTGAGGCCAATTCAAAACTATGCTCTCTTTTGGTAGATCCCCATGGTGTCCCAAACCTCCATTTGTTGATATAAAATAACCAAGTTTTTCATTTGGTTTAAGCCATACCCTTTTTTTTTTTTGCTGCCATACCTTGCTCACCTCCAAAATACACTCTGGCTATAAGGATCTAACAAGCTGAGATCTTGATGTTAAAAGATCTTCCAGGAAGCAAAAGGAAAGTCCTCATGTAATGATACACACATTACTCTGTGCTGAATATTATGGAGAGCAAGAAGTGCCAATTATCAACCATTGACCTTCCAGCATGCTTGGCATGCCATGACCTTGACCTTATTTTTAACCTCTTCCATGCCATGCCTTGATGCCAGCCCTGCAGGCTTATGCTAGTTGAAGTTTCAGTGATTATTTCCAAGTGACAGATGGAGTGTCAAAGCAAACAGCATCTGTCCAAAGGGCCCCAGTAGGTGATGCTTCACAGAGTATCTCCTGAACATCTGCAGTAATTAAATGCTTAAGCTGAACAAAATTTAATTTTGCAAGCTGTGTTGAATCAGATATAGTTCACTGCACAAGGGCCCTTGATCTGCTCTTCACCCCTAGAAAATAGTGTTGCTTCTCCCTGAGCCCTCTTCACCTTGAACTTCAGAACCGTGGCAGCTTGTTTGTTCAAAAAATAGACATTTAGTGACTAAATACCCAACATCCAACAAAATTGTTTCCCATGCCTAAAAGGAAATCACAATCAGAAATAAACAGTCTCCGTAGTTTTTATTATTTTCTTCAATCTTATCTCTCATGTTTCTTGGGCATTTATCAGTTTGGAATCCTTTCTCTATGAGCAGTAATGAATTTCTGACTCATCAGTTACCTGCCAGCATTGGTTTGTTCCCTCTCATTCTGTTGGGGAACCCTAAAAAGATGCACTATTGTTTTCACCCTTTGCCGCAAAAGCTGAGGCTGTTGGTCTGGGAATCACAGGTATTAGGAAATCCAGTTGTGCTCCTTGTTCTTACTCAACAACTTTTCCTTTTCCAGCTACAGAGCAAAGTCTGCAGGTCACACCAGAAAATGGCAATTCATTATTTTTTAGCTGTCAAAGTTGAGAGTGAGTACAAAATGAGCAAACAACAGAAATGCTGATAACATTCTAAATCATCAATTACATTTCATTCTCTGTTGATGTTTGTTCTTTGCTCACTAACTTAAACTGTTCACACATTTGGTTGGGCAACTTCAGAGCCATAAATCATAGAATGGTGTGGGTTGGAAGGGACCTTAAAGATCATCTGGTTCCAGGCCCTCTGCTGTGGGCAGTGACACCTTTCACTAGACCAGGTTGCTCAGAGCTCCATCCAACCTGGCTTTGAACACTTCATCAATGTCATCAGAGCTTGCAACTGGAGAATGGACAGAAAATTAACTCGTGTTTGGAGTCAAGGCTGGTATATGCCAACCAGTTAAATTGGGATATAATGATCCAAGACCTTCAACTATCCTTGCAGAAGTGTGATCATGCTTCAAAACACCCAGCAAATGTGCTCTCCTAGACCTGACTTACTGGGATCCTAAATGTCATGGCCAGCTCAAGTTTGTCTTACCTCTGAAATTAAAAGCTTTAGATTCTGGACATACTTTGCATAATTCTGTACTTCAAAATATTATCAAGAAAGACTTTTCCATGTGACGAACCCCAGATGCACTTTACACTAGGTCTAAACTCTCTCATCAAATCCTGCACCAAATAGCATTTTAGATAGTCAGAAACACCCGGGAAGAAAAGAAAAACATAAAAGAAAAGGTATGTGAGAAGGAAGGGAAACTCACAACAGGCCTAAGATGTGACTGGGGGGATGGGAAAAAAGAAGACAAAATAAAGGCCATGTCAAATGACTCTGCTTTCCCCTCTATTTCATTTGGAGAGAAGATTAGGTTACTACAGTTCAACAGGACTCAGTTTGCTTATTGCTTTGGGCATTAAAAACTTAATGCAAAAGTAATGAAGTTAAACCTGTGGCATAGATAATGGTCATTAGCAGCCTTCTTTCCCTGTCATAAACCTGACCCTTGTTAACTCCTGTTTTATCTCTCTATGCAGATGATTTTGAATGGGGCAGGACATATTCTCCATTCTGTCCAATTTGGGAAAAACATCAGCTAGTGGGTACAGACTGATATATCCAAAACTGGAGTCCCTCTCCCCACATTACAGCCCAGGCTGCACCACAGGCTAAAGGGAAACACTAAGAAGGAGGAGCAGAATTGGAGCCCTTGACAGAAACTTGTAATAGGGCCAAGAGCTTCCAGAAGTAAGCTGGGATTGAAATCTCCTAAGAGGGGGATGTTAGGGAAAAGGCAAAGATTAAAAAGTTTTAGCAAGAAACAAAGCCTATTTACTGCTTAACCCCTTTAATTTCTGTCCTCTACCTCCCAGATAATGGAGCTCTTTCCATGCTCATTAATTAAGCTGGTTTAGAGTTTATTGACTGAGGGCAGAATTGCCCCTGCAAACAGACCCTCGATAGCTGCTGCAGTTTCTGTGTCACTGCTCGGACAAAGGGAGTCCTCATACTCAGATCTGTCAAGGAACATCTTCCCTAGGTGACAGAAATTAGAACAATATGATGAAATATCATAATTCTTTAGTAGTTATCCAAAACTCAAATATTCTTTCACATAGATCCCAAAGGAGCACAATTATAGCCAAAATGAACCCATTTTTCATGCCTGCATGGGGGAAACTCTGTCTCATTATCATCCAGGTCTGAAGAGATGCTTTAGCTCATGTCCTTTTAGAAGCAAGATGATGATTACCAACTTTTTAATGGATTTACCTAATAATGGTCAGAATTTCTTTTTGTTTTCCTGGGACTTTTGGGGCATGAAGAAACTTCTGGTGTAAAGAAATTTAATGTTACAAATTGAAGTGATCATGCCATTGTCTATCTACAAATGGAGAAGGGCTATATAGCAACGGTGGCCTTCATGATAAATTAATCAATTTGGAGATTTCATTGCCAAATGAATCCAAATGTACCCAAAAGGTAGCAACAGAGCCCTCAAGCAAACTGAAAAATTGCATTTGCTTCAAAGGAAGGATCATCTGGCCCTCAAACTGAAAATGCTTCATAATAATATCAGTCATCACAAGAGTTACACCTATATTTGAGTAACAGGGAGTGGATTAGTCATCACTTGATGAGCAAACAAAAAATGAATTTTTGAGTTATAGTCCCAGAGAATTATCTCTTTTCCTGTAAAGTCACTAGGAGAGAGGAAAACCACAGGCTAAAATCTCAGCTTGGGGTAATTCTGTATTTCGTGCAGCAATGGGGTCTGTACAGGACATTGCTGAATTGACAGATAAACCAGTCAAATTTTAAGGTGTAGAAGCCAATATGACTGTTTGAATCATCTCCCAATCTCCTGTTCAGCTTCTCATCTACTTTATTTACACAGACATATGCGATTTTGTTGCCAGCTGGTGATTTGGCAATAAAATGAAATCTGAGCCTAATGTGCCTAGAAGATTTGTTTGGAAAAAAATAAACCCAAGATAAAAAAAAACCAAACTAAGTAGTACTTGTTTATAGAAACATTACGGTACCTTTGATCCTTTCTTCTGTTCTGCTTCAATATGCTTGAGTAAAAAGAAAATACGCTGTAAATTTCAGAGAGCAGCATGGGGGCTCCTATGTTTGTGTTGCAAAGACAGACTGAAGCCTTTAATCAAGACAAACTCCTGTAGGGCAAATTTCCCAATCCGGCATTAGTGTGGTGGTGTTGCTAGGTGGATCCCCATCCAACCACTCTACAGGTCTTGTAACTGGCCTGACCCACTTCTGTGGCAGGGCAGCCCTGCAGAATCATTTGGGTATGAGAGGAGGTGGAGAGGCAAGAAGGTGACACAAAGAATGAAGACACAAGCTAATAAACATATAAATACACGGGGGAGGGGGGAGTAGGACATTTAAAGAAGACACTGAACTAGGAAAACCCAAAGCAGAGATATAAATATTATAGAAATTTATCATCCATATGAAGAATGCTTCCCATTCCCATGACCCTGAAAAAAAACACCAAGTCCCTTGACCTTTTCTATACATACATGTGCCAGACAAATATGTACACACTGCTCTTCAAAATCTGGTATTTATTGTATCTCACCATCAAACCTTACTTACACATGGACGGGTTCTCAGGGAACACGACCATGCAATAAGCACAGGGGAAGGAAACAGACATTAAAGCTGCATATCTTATACAAACCTCAGTCAGCTTATAATACCTAAAAATACTGGATACTTTTGTCTATGAAATTGTTACACTTAAAAATTACGTATGTGAATGTACCCTGAAAGTCTATTAGGACACCACCTTCATCATCTGGAATATTTGATTGGGTTAGTGTCTTCAAAAGAAAACCAAGGGCCTTTGATTGTCTGAAATGGATAAAGTCTATAATAGTATGCTGTGCTACAAACTGAAGTACATTGTGTGGAGACCTCAGAGCAACTTTTCAATATCTGAAGGGCCTACAAGGAGCTGGAAAGGGACTCTCTGTTACGAACAGCAATGATAGGATAAAGGGTAACAGGTTCAAATTGAAGGAGGGGAAGTTTAGGTGAGATATTAGAAAAAGTTTTTTTACTTTTGGGTGGTGAGACACTGGCACAGGTTGCCCGGGGAAGCTGTGGCTGCCCCAACCCTGGCAGTGTTCAAGGCCAGGCTGGATGAAACCTTGAGCAACCTCATCTAGTGAGGAGGTGTCCCTGCCCATGGCAGGGGTTGAGACTAGATGACCTGTAAGGTCCATTCCAACCCTTAAATTCTATGATTCTATGACATTGAGAAATACAGTACGATATTCAAGTAAAAAAAAAAATCTAAAAATACTAGAGTATTTCCTTTAAAAACCCTGTTTTCAAGCAGTGTAATATATTCCTTTCTGACCAAATCTTGTCCCTTTTCTCAGAACAGCTGTGAATATACTCAGTTGATTCTGAATTCTCTGTGATCAGATAAATAGTCACAGTTAGAACCTCTTAACAAAAACAAATCAGAGAGAACTTCAGACTGGCCAAGGGAAAGCATCATTTGCCTCTGCAAGGATCCTGTGCATCACTGACAAAGAGTAAATTAATTTTTAAATAGGAGTTAAAAATCATTACCCAACACCTGAGAGATGGAGAACAAGCAGCTGTACTGTAACTCAGCACCCTATATACTTAGGAGCCATGAAAGGACACATGAAGAAATGTGAACTGCTGAGGTGACTGTGGTAGGAAAGGGATTAATTTGTCTGGCTCCTCACATGAACATGTTGGAGATGGTGTCAGCAAATCCCACAGAGGCAACCTGATATATCTACATGGGTATTTCCAAAGTCTTTTCTGCTGTTCCACATTTCTGCTAGGTCCAGCCTGGGAATGGATGGTGGTCTGATTTATGTACTCCCAGTTAAGGGGCCACAGTGTATAAGTGGCTATTTGCTACCAGTTTAGAGGGAACAGGAATCTGGGCTTTCTTCAGCTTCACAAAGACAAGTAGAAGCCATATGCAGTTTCCTACAGCCATACAAAGAAAGCAGGAGCCAAAAAGTAACTTCTCCGCCTATATGGAGAAGTTTAAAGCCTTCTGAGAATTTCCCTCAGTCAAATGTTCAGGCTCCCTGTGCTGTAGTAATTTCTGCAGCCCTCTCTATATTTGAAACATGAGCAAGTTATTGTTGGCATACAAAGAAACTGGCAGAGTGTCATCCTATGATTCAGCATATCAAGAAGAAAGATAGAATAATGAATCATTGTGCAAAAAGGTTGTGCAACTGGGACTGAAACAGTCCATATAAAAGCACTGTTGCATTGGAATGGAAATGGCTTTTTCATGGAACATACCCATCTGCCAAAACCCCCCATTGTATAACTAATGTTTTATGAGTAGAAGATCCAGAGGCAGATAGAGGCACCAAGACCTACTGTGACACAGACACATGATGAGATACCTCAGTTTGCCAGGATGATTTGCTTACAGTTGTAACATCTGGTACAGAAGGTTTTGAAAGAGATTCAGGAATTGGAAAGAGGAGAAAAGACATCCTGCATCTGATTTAAACTGCACTGTGAATTGGAGATAATCCACTGGAGTCAATAGAGATAACCTGGCACAAAACCATCTTCAATGCAAGGAGAACCAGAGCCAACCAGTGTCAATGTGCAGAGCTTTACTGCTTTTCTTTATCCAGCCCATGAGAAAGTTGGCAATACCTTAGGCTGCTTCTGCTATTTCCACATACAACTGCATTTTCACCCCTAGGGCAATGGCCAAGAGCCTCTATACCCATGAATTCCATCCCAAGGGCTCTGACAGAGGCAGATACTGCCATCCTAGAGGATGCCAATGCTGCACCCCATAAGGGACCATGCACACCTTTTGCCTGCCATCTCCCTTGGGACCAGAGCTCCAGTTTGCTAACTGGTTATGATCAGCTGGTCTCCAGCAGAAGAGCACACTCACTCTTCTTCCCAGCCTTTCCTCCTTCCTGGCAAAAAGATAGCATCATTCCTAGATGAAAGGCTCTAACAGTTCAGCCTTTAAAAACACAAGTCTGTAAGGCCATTTCATTGCAAGAAATCCATAGAAATTAAATTAAAAACACAAGTCTGTAAGGCCATTTCGTTGCAAGAGCCTATATCCATAGAAATTAAAACCTTCTCTTTCAGGATGGTTCAGCTTGCCTTAGGTTCATAGAATGCTCTGCCCTGACCCTGAGGATGAGGCCTGCCCCTGCTGCCAGCTGTGCAACATGCACTGGGACCAGCAACTGTTTTTACTGAACAGCCACTGAGCTATCTCAGATGACAACAGTGACTGACCCTGGCCAGACTACCCATGATAAGCCAAAGATAAAAAGCTCTTCAAATCATTAACCACATCCCTCTGCATCCTTCAGGCACACAGTGCCATCCTCTACTTCTTTCAATTTAGGTAATTGGTTTCAATGCCCTGTTTAACTTCTGTTTTCCCTGCCTGTGCTCTCTCTTTGCTGCACCTTCCTCCCTGCTGGCTCCCTCCTACCTTGCTCAAAGACCTGTTTTGTCACCATTTTTCATACTTTATATGCATGGAGACCTCAATATCTGAAGGGCCTACAAGGAGCTGGAGAGGGACTCTTTGCTAGGAAATGCAATGATAGGACAACGGGTAAAGAATTCAAACCAAAGGAGGGAAAGTTTAGGTTAGATGTGAGAAAAGAGTTTTTTCCCATAAGGGTGGTGAGATACTGTCCCAGGTTGCCCAGGGATGTGGTGGCTGCCCCAACCCTGGCAGTGTTCAAGACTAGACTGGATGAAGCCTTGAGCAACCTGATCTAGTGAGGAGGTTTCCCTGCCCAGGGCAGGGGGTTGGGACTAGATGATCTGTAAGGTCCATTCCAACCCTGAAATTCTATGATTTTATAATTTGTCTTTTATATCTGTTGACTGGCTCAGATGTTATTAATTCTGTTAATAAAGACGGAAGGCACAGGCAGTGAGGGACAGAGGGCACAATGTTAGAAATACTGCAAATAGATCAAACTTTCACTCTACACACCTCAAATTATGGGAACCTAAAAGCCAGGCAGCAGTTAAGGGCCTCAACCACTTGGATTGGCAAACCAGTCTTTCATAAGCATGCAATTTAGATTTAATAATATGCTTAATGAATGGTAATTAAAAACAAATTGCAATTAAAACACTATTTAATGAGGTTTAACAGTAATGTGATAGATATGTATCTATCATCAAGTTCAACTTCAATAAATATTTTCTTAATAACAAACAGGCATTTAATTAGTATGGGGAAAAATGTTGCTGTTAAATCTAAATTAAATTAAAATATACTTAGGGCACTTACTCACTTAATAGTATGTGTTAATGAAAAATATTTAAAAGGCTTTTTCTTTCTTTCTTTTTTTTTTTTCTTAAGGGTAATGCTTACAAGAATTAAATAAAAGGAATTTAATTGATTGCAGCATATGAAGGCATGATGCAGCCCTAGACACAAACACTTCATTGATTTAAGAGTTTCTTAATGCACCATAAGTACACTGTGACACATGTAAATGAACACACAACCTGGCCACAATTTGAGTCTAACTCTGAGATTTAACAAATGTGACAGTTTACAAAGTCATACTCAAAATTCCCACCACACCTTCCCACTAACCTTTCCATGTCATTTTATGATCCCATTATCATAAATATCTAAGCACCTGCCAAAAATTTTTAAATGGAAATAAAGTATTTTCTTTCTTCCTGTGGATAGAAAGTTTAAATATTTCATAGATCTGTATTTGTTTAGAGGGAGAAGGCAGGAGAAGAAGTTTAGTACTTTGAGCTTAGCATATGTCAACTATTTTGTTTGAAACTGAGGTTTGTGAAATCTTTATTTCTCATAAAAGGTATTTAAGTAGCTTAAACCCTGATCCTATCTGTCTCCTGTGCTCCCAAGACTCCTTATAGTGGCTGATACTTTAATTGCTCCAGCACTCATTATGACTTGGACTAAAATCAAATAGAACATTTTATAGGGAAAAAGAGCTTTTAGGAAAACCCAACATTATTTTTTTTTGCAGAAAACAAGTATCCTTAAAACCTTTAGCATTTTTATCGACTGGTTGGAACTGGGAAGGACTCTGGAAACACAGAATAAAATCTGAAGAAGTATTTTACAATTCCTTTTTTATACTATTCTTTACTGAGTATTTCAAGACAGAAACTGGGGAAAACCCCAAACAAAAATGTTTTCCCCCCAGATATGACCAACACTCCCTTCTGTGTCTTCACAGATCTACCACAAGAGGTCTGGCTCACAGGAAGGACACAACAGTAAGGGAGAGTTACAACATAAATCCAAATGCTTCCCTAAGGCAAAAAAAAAAAAAAAAAAGACTTTTCAATGTTTCACTCTGCAGAAATTTTGTACATAACAACATTGCTGTAGAGAACCACGTGGTGCATATACAGGTGTGTTTCTTATTACTGCTGACAGTATGTAACACACCTATTTGCAGACAGAAACAAGCTTCTAAGAAAAATGGCACAACATTAAATGCAATTTAAATACAGAAGGAAAATGCATTGGGACAGTATTTGCCATGAGTTCATTATGACTTCCTTTTCTTCTTTTCGAGTGGAAAAAACTTACAGAAATTAGATATTAAAGATACAATTTTAGCCCTTAGTTCTGTTCCTCTTAAAGACAACATCAAGAACAGGAGATGATAATCATAAACCTGGACTCTCTGGACAGCTTCCCACTTAATCCCACCAGCAGCTGCTTGGCTCAAACCTCTTCTTTTTCCTTACATATCACAAACAGATTAGAATGAGGAGTACTAGTTTTAAATTTCAATTATTTTCTGTTGGACATACAGTGTCAATCTTGGTTTCAAGTGATTGGGCCAATGCTGCACAGTTTTATTTTAAATAGCAAAAGAACCAGCCATGGAAAAATAGGTAACAGATAAGCAACGTGAGAATGAGTTACCAAATATAGACTATATAATATTATGCTACATATAAACACAGAGAGATAGTGTACATACCCAGCCAACCCATGATTGATCCTGAAAGCTCAGAAATATTTGCTGCAGAATGTGAAGGATGTTTTCCTGGCATATTCCAGCTACAGATATGATGCAGATACCACTTAGCATTAAAGAATGCTCCTATGATTCCTGTTTTCAAGCATTTGACAATTCACTGCTAAATGTGACATCCTGGATGAAACAAATGACTTGATTAAGGACTTATTAACATTGAAACAGAACTGACTTCATGAATGATGACAGATCCTACGGTACATGTCACACTGCATCAGAGCTGAAGGCAAAGACACTGTCCTTCCCTCAGAAAAATGCAGCTATTTAGTTAGGGAAATACCCACTCCACAGCAGTAGGCACAGAAGAGCCTGATTCCAGCAGGAAGGACAGAAATTCACATCTAGTTTTCAGTCCAGTGTCTCCTAGTGCACAGTGGTGGCTGTTACATACTTCACCACACTCGTACTTGGATGGAACAAAAAAATGTTTAACTTGAATAAAATATATGGACATCCTATGAAATTAACAGTTAAATTATCATGCTGTGAAGAAGACAATCTTCCTTCACTTTCTCCATTAAAACTACTTTCTTAGAAGGCAGAAGAGACCCAACAGGGAGCTTGGAAAGATGATTTCTGACATGGATTATTGGATAATGGTGGAAATGTCTCAGTATTGCACACAGTTTTGATGCCAAGAGTCCTGCTACAACACATCCCACAGCTCAGTGTCACCTTGTCCACAGCATCTCCAGTCATGACACACCATCTCCCAGCCAGACAAACTGTGGATTTGCCCTCTGAAAAGCCTGAGGGAAATCTGTGGGGTTTTGGCTATGTCAGTGCCTGCTGCAGTAACTGTGGTGGCTCAGATGAGATGAAGTCAGTAAGATTTGTCCTCCTAATCACCTGAAGGCTTTCAAACATTCCACTTAAGACACAAGAAAGGAAAAAGGAGAGGGGAAGTACAGGATCAGAAGCCTTGAAACCTAATTGGTTTGGAGTTGGCAGGACTGTGCCAAGCATCCCACTCACTGTCAGCCAGGAGAGCTGATGCTCTTCCTAAGGGCAGAGCCAACTACCATTGCTAATGCCACCAAAGGTCTAAACAGTCAGGAGCTATCCCTCCTCCCTCAAGTATTCTCCACCAAAAATGGCAGTGAGATGCTGATAAAGATGGTGCTTTAACACCCTCAGCTTGTGGCTAGCAGTCTGGCATCTCTGGTGATGCTCAGCTCAGGCTGAGACAAACAGGAGGCCCATGCCAAGTTGTTTTGCAGTCAGTGGCCTGTTGCCAGAGTGTCATTTTTCACAGAAGGGACACAATACCAAGCAATCTGGCTGAGAATGAATAAAAATGTCATCTGTGTTCGCTCCACTTCAAGGGCTTGTGCAGTATTGTTCTCCTCATATGCAATAAAATTCCAATTGATCCAAGAGACAGATCAAAAGATGCTTCTCAGGGACCTATTGGTCAGTCTTCCAACTTTGACAAGGAACTCACATCAAACTATTACATTTTATAGCAGTAATTAAAAAGGGTTCATTTTTTTTCATAAGCTGGTTACAGTTTATTTTTTGCCTACTGAAATTTGTCTCTTCTTTCACCCAGCAAAAAAGCACAAGACTGAGACAATGAGGCAGCATGGAAAAGAAATACGCTTAGCAGAAATAGCAAAGCATCAGATTTGCACATTGCTGGAGATACAAAAGGAAAGATGATTGAGAAAAGGCTGCAAAGCCAAAAAAGCACTGACAAGATTTATCTGCCATCTGCAAAAAAGAAAGGAGCAAACAGAAATAAACACACGCGTGAGAAGGCAAGAGGAATGAATAGTGGTTTATTATCATGGGGGACCTTTCAGTGCCTGAACTCAAAAGACTTTACTGAAACAGAGACATAGTTTTTCAAACAGAGTTTATGTAATTTCAGTCTTCAGTGACTGTATATGCACAGTGAGACAGCCTCAACTTGGGCCCTATCCCAGTAAAATCATCCAAGAGATA
>NW_008664410.1:52884-53138 GCF_000695815.1 Acanthisitta chloris | reverse complement strand
CCTCCTGGCCCTTTGAACTTCATCTGCACGTGCTGTAAGGACATAAAGTTGAGATAGTCAGTTGTGCAAGGTAAAGAGGATCTTTTTTTTCCTGATTAGGCTGAATTCAAGCACTTCTTGAGAGTTGTTCAGCCTCCTCATGTCCTAAAGACAGCAATGAATGTTGGAGGTATTGAGTAACACACAGAAAATCCCTGACAAATGGGCTGTACCAGCTGGTACTAATGGGAAACAGTGGCAGGGAGCTGGGAAAT
>NW_008664410.1:43804-52862 GCF_000695815.1 Acanthisitta chloris | reverse complement strand
ATTCCTGCCAACAGCTTCTGATATGATCTGATTCTAAACACAACCCTCAAGACTAGATTTTCATGCTTGGAGAGAGATGAGGAACAGCTGACAACAAGTCTCTGTGAACCATCATAAGGAAGAAACTTTAAATACCAGAAACAGCTAAACAGAAGCTGACAACAGAGGGGAGAATGCACTCCTCACCTACTCTTGTGCAGGGAACAAAGGAGGTGGATATCTAAATTTAGGAGCTTTTTTCTCATTTCCCATGAGAGGGTTCTGCATCCTCACCAGCAAGACAAACATGCTCTGACAGGACACTCCTTGAGCAATAAAGGAATTGTGTCTTGAAAAAAATAATAGAGAATATCACAGAAGACCTCTGTGTTTAGAAATCTGAAGAATGACCCAAAGAATAAGGACAAAAAGCACAGGAACAAGTCATGCCTCTCTTCTCCCATTCCCCAATCCAGGATCTACTCTCCCTAACCTGTCCCTGAATATGACTTGTTAACCACCCCCTAAAATAAAAAATCACTAGTAAAGATTCTCCCACCTGTCACAGCCATTAGGATTATTATGCTAATTTGTGTGAAAGTAGCTGCAGGGAAGATATCCCAGCCCTAACTCTATTCAACACCCACTTGCTCTGTGACCTGAAGATTCACCTGGCTCCAGCTTAAGAGAGAAATCCATAACAGCACTGACAGCACAACAGCAGAGCTGGATTCAGCATCCAGGGTGCACTGCACAAAGTGTACATGTGATACATTGCTTAAACAGGGGCTGCAGAAAGAAGTTACTATAAAGTTTCCATTCCAAAGCACTAAAATCTTACATTTGCTTATTAAATTTCAGCTGGGGCCCCAGGCAATTGAACAGAACACCGGTCTAGCTACTGCGTTTTGCTTTGCTTACTGCTACTGACATGCAGCCATAACTCACAGAAAGAAATTACAAAGCCTAGGACTGTAATCTTGGCTAACCATCCCTTCCACCTCTGGCTGTCAGGGTAAGGCTGACAGCACGTTTCAGGTTTGTTTTGGTTTTTTTCTTTTTTTCTTTCTTTTCTTTTAAAAGCATTATGAGAGTGTGGAACAAAAGGAGACTAATATATCTTCTGTTTAACAGCCCCTGATTCAAAGACCAGGTGAGACAATGGCAGGATTCTCATGTATTTTCTAGGCATTTAAGAATAACCCAAGGAGAAAAGTTGGAAAACTGGTACTCTTAGGGGCCTGCTGGGAATGTCTGTTCCTCCTGTTTGTTGGTGCTCTCACATGGCTGCAAATACAGAGGGGTGACAGGGCAGAGCCCCAAGAAATCCCCCAACAGCCTGAAGCTCAGACCCACAGCATCACTGAGCTGTGCACACAAGGAGCTGGGTGCTGAGTTAGGGCTCTGCCCCTAGGTGAGTGCTGCAAAATGGGGTCTGAGGTGATGAGACTTGTTGCAGCTGTAGCTCCTACTCTTTGGCAATCATTTTAGATGGTACAGACTCTAAAGCCCTGACTGTGTCTCACATGGTGTTTCTATAACACTCAGCAAAGCAAGGAAGGATGAATTTTCTATAAAGTTCAATCCCAAAGTGATTCCTCATAAGTTAGGCTTTGGGGACTTAAGGAATTGCCAACACTAAGTGCTTAAAATCTGTCAGGTCTCAGAAAGGCTTGAAAATCCTGAAAAATTGCTAAGAAGTGTAGGAGACATTTTATGCTCTCTTTGATTTTGGAGCCTAGGATATAATAAACACATCATGTTTCAAGCTCTCTTCCACCACACCATGAAGACTAAAAGCATGTGGGTTTGCACCTTGCTAAAGAAGCAATGTGCTGGGGTTTATTTTTGTATAATAGAAGTGAGAGTTCAAAGAAATAACACAATGACAAGAGCTCAGGCTTCAGGAGAACAGCCCAGCATTGCTAGTAAGATTCACAGTGACATTGCCAGGGTTGGTCCCTCTATATTCTTCCTCTAAGGCAAATAGTCTCCACTCACAACTGTGGATCTCCTTCCCTGAGGCAGCATTAGAAAAAGAGGGTTAAAGAATGAAAAGGAAAGACCAACAACATGCAGTAAACAAGGAGGGTAAGAGCACCACTCACCTGTTGTTGCAACCCCCTAAATTATACTGGGTAAGTAATATATTAGTCATTGTTCAGCATTTGCTCATCCCAAAGGTTTATTCTGGCTGGTCAAACCCAGAAACTTCTCAAACAAACAACAAGAGTAGTACAAGCAGCAACAGAGCAAAGAGCTAAAGGATGTATTTAATTCTGCTGAACAGGGATGCACATGTGCTCAAAAAAGTTAAGCATGGGGTTAAATATTTTGCTGGATTGAGACCAGACTGTAGTTAGTTTATTGTTATCATTACTACAGTTATTACTACTGAACAGGGAACGGTCCATGTTAAAGCTGGCTGATCTCTTTCGAAATAATGTTTTCAAGCAATTTAGCCAGAACAGAGTGGCATTTATACCTTTCAAGTTAATGATTCAAAAAGAACAAGATTGGTGACTCTCAGATTTGTTATGACAAAGCTGAGCAGGTCTAACAGCTACTCTGGTTTTGATAACATACAGTACCTTAAAAACACCAAGTGATGGAGCAGAGCGCAACAAGTAAACACTAGCAGGAATATTTGGATACACAGAGCAGCAGAATGAGGGGAGTGTAGGCATTCCGAGCTTGTTTGTTTTTAAACACAATGTTCCTGCTGTAAAGAGATGGTTAAGAGCAGATGTTGACATTCAAAACTCGCTCTCTTTTTTTTTTTATTTTATTTAAAATACTGGCTAATATTACAAAAGATGAGAGGCTAGTGCTCCTCTAGAGAGATTCTTCTCTTTTTCCAAACCGACAGACATTTCAGATGTTCAGGAACTGTGACTGTAACACATCTGTATTTTTATTTAATTACCTTTTTCCTAAATGAGATTACAACATGCCATGTGGTGTCTTTCAAACCAAACACCTGTAGGCAGAATTGGAAGCTTCACAGCTACCACCACTGAAGTTCCCAAGGGTTGGGGAGGTGGTGGGGATTTGTTCAGCTCAGACTGGTTGCAAAGCTGGCAACCTCATCAGCAGCATTATCAAGGCCTCTCCAGATCTGAATAGCTTTCCTGTCTGCATATTTTTTCTGTATGTATATATATGTACTTATTTATTCATTTTTATTTTAAGGTTAGTTCCAACAGGAAAAAAGTAATAGAACAGTGAGAATTTCCTGTGACAGTCTGACCAGCTTAAAAAAAAAAAAAAAAAAAAAAGCCCATTAAATAAAATAAACCTAGACAAAGCCTTATGTGAAACTCCAATAAGGCTGAGATGGCCCAGGTGCATCGTGGGTCAACTGTCCTTCCTACAGCTCAGTGCTGGAAGCATGCCCAGCTTTTGTAAAAGGTCCCAAAGCCACGGGAGAAGGCTCAAGATGTTGACTGGCCTTGGGCTACACACTTGGCTGCTGCAGAGGCAATGACCTTTGTTCCCGACATGGGGATGGATTATTATTTTGGTTTTCACCAGAGTTCTTCCTTCTCACAGAAAAAAAAGAACTGCTTGGCAGTTTGCATTTGCAGCCTGACATTTTGGCATCCGTTTTCTTTTTCACAGGCAAAACTCTTATTTAGAAAATGGATTTAGGTCCATTGTTCATGCTGGTTTCACGTGGCTGGCAGCTTCGGGAGATTCTGGGTTGGAATACAGCTGCAGAGTGTGCTGCAAAGCCCTACCAGTATGCATTTGATCCTGTCCTGCACAGGCCAGGCCACCAGGGACTCTACACACAATGCCAGATTTCTCCAATTCCCCAACAAGAATAAAAGAGTGGAGTTGGATGTGGACCTATGATATCGCTCGGTCTTTTCTCCTAAACAAACTCCAGCTCAATTTCTGCAAGTCCCCCAAACTATCTACAACCACCAATGATCTCTAAACAGAGTGGACGGAAGACCCAAAAGTGGAATTGCATAACACTGGTCCCACCACTTGCCATCCTGCTTTTTAAGCCCTTTCCCCTCATGTTAATGGTTGGTGAGGCAGTGAAAGAGGTATGGAGTAGGAAAGGGAATTCCCTCCTCCACATTTTTCCAGAAGCAAGTAAAACCCAAGAACTTCCTCCAAGACCAATGCTTGTTCAGTGTTGTAGGTGTAACAACAGACGCTCGGTGCTATTAATACTTGCTCTTTAAATTACTGTTATTATTTTGTATTGCCATAGCACCTGTGGATTCCCTTTGTGGGACAGTAACCCACAGCAACAGACACCATGCAAAGTCAGCACAAACAGATGGTTCTTGAACCAGGGAGTCTGCACACCAAGCCAAATGCTGAGAGCTGATGTTAGAGACAAGAGGAGTCCATGGAAACCACTAAAGCTCACACAGCCATCACAGAGCTCAGCACACCAACAGCATCACTGCTGTGAAGGGCTTACAGCCATCCAGAAAAAGAGGTTTTGGAGAGAAACTGGAAAGAGAGTAATGCAGTTGCCTTAACAGTGCAGGGAAATGTGAGGGTGCTTTCAAATTTTAAAAGCTGGGCAACACAGAGTGGCAGAATGGGTTGATCCAAGGCCAAATCTAACCTCTTAACCCCAAATGAAAAATACTATATTGGGTGGAGAAAGGTCGTGAAAGACCTTGGGAACAAAGACAAATAGATCATGTTTGATATGATCAAGAGAGATGCAAGGAAAAGGCTGATGGGCATGTGAGACAAATGACTTATTTTTGGAGCATTAAGAACATGCATGAACAAGGTGAGATTGGATTTGCCAAGGCCACAATTAACAATGTTGCAATAGTGATTGAGGAACACGGTAATGACAGCCTGAGCAAGCATGTGAGCCAGGAGTGGGGACAGAAGTGGCAATATTTTAGAGAGGCTATGCAGAAACAAGTGGCCAGAGTTCAACAGTGCCTGCAGGCATGAACCTGGAGATGTGAGCCAGAGACAGTGTTCGCAGGTCCTAGTGACAGGCAGGATCATAATATTGTCCACATCGCTTAAGAAAGAACAAACCTATGAGGAAAACACTTGTTTTAGGCATGTATTAGTTGACAGCTGGTCATCTGCAAGGGAACATTGGAGAGGACAGGAACAACACCAAAGCTGGTGACACTGTAAGCAGGTAGTTCACTGTGGCATCAGCATGGGGACAGAAGCTGAATTTGGGTTTGCATAGAAAATTACTAAGACATATGGTGCAGAAAATGAAAGGACAATGACCAAAAGTGAATGCCTTCCAACCCCAAAGGAACTTTAGGGAGGGCTTGTTCCAACCTCTGCTTTCCTTACATGCAGTTAAACTGCTCCCTCCTTAGAGGGCTTGTCTCTAGTGCTCATAAAAATACTTCCAAGAAAGTAGCTGTGTTCCCCCCAACCTCTGTGCCCTCCCTTTTCAGCTGAAATTAAGCAATGGAAAACAGGACAACGTTTCCAGCCAACAAGATTTTACAGCACAAGCCTCATCACTCATCCTCCTTCATTTACTATAAACGTATTTTTGTTTATTTAAATGAGAAAAACAAACAAAGGGATGCATTCCACAATAAATGCCCCTATCCCTCACCCACAGAAACACTCCTAAAACACAAGGTTCACCATTTGTGGCTTGAGAACTCCCTTTCATGTCAGTACCCACATGGAAGCCTTGGCAGGGCAAAGCACCTGAACCAGCTCCCTCTCTCTGTTGCCACCCCAAACTTCCTTCTCCTTCCCTCTTCCTAAATACTGCCTCACCCTCCAAAAGTGCCCCTTGGAGAAACAAACCAAAATTCAATTTGCTAGCTTTCCATAAATTAAAAAGCAGAGCATTTGTCTGATCCTTCACCTGTCATCAAGCAGCTCCTTCTGAGGGCTGCAGGAGTCTCAGTGATGGACAAGCAGCAATTTTGAGGTTGGTCCTGGGGGTAGTTATTGCAGGTGCCAAAACAGACGTGGTATCATACATACCATTACCAATGACCTGCTGCACGGTGCTCTGAACTCTTGCAACCTCTTGGCAGCAGACACTGTGTCCAGTTCCACTTCAAAGCTACCTCTGTGCTTTCAGAATCACGGTTAAGTGCTCCCTCTAATTACTACGTGTTTCCAGTATGTTTTTAATCATCATCATTAAAGGATTGAACATAACCCACTGAGATAGAGCAGTGTAAACATGAGCAATAATTATTCCAACCTCTTCACCGGTTTCAGGTAATGATCACACTATATGTATATTTAAAGCTGCTCCTTAGTTTATGACAGTCTGTTTTAGGATCATTTTATCTTGGGTGTTTCTGGTTAAGGCCAACTAAAGGTTAAGGTCTGTAGAGGAGGGGGGAAGCACGTTTTAAAATTATTTTAAAGGCTTTCAGCTATTTAAAGTCAATGCCTGCGACCTGTTAAGAATCAGCAAAGATGAAGACATCTGCCTTATGCTATTCCAGAGTAAACAGATCTGCTGCAGAACTAGAAGACAACATGAAGTTGGAATTTCAGTTCAATTTATGGTAGACATGCCACTGGAATTTCTCAATGTAGAAATGGTGATGTTAGTTTCAATCAAGCTAACACGAGTGCTAGAAGCACTCCAAACACAGCAGCCCAACACTCACAGATGTGCTAATATTTGTCCTAGTTTTCAAAAAACAAGTGGGAGAGGAAGGGGAGAGCTTGTCATTAAGGCAAGACTTGGAAAGGACCTCTAAGGCCATCGGTCAGTGCCACACACACCAAACCTCCCACTCAACACAGTGTCCTGTGTTGTACTCCTCAACTTCACCTCCCATAAGCAAAGTACAGAGGCTACAGGTTTGCCCATATAATTTTGTAGTTTCTGGTCATTTTTTTTGCCCACTCAGCTGACAGGACCAGGCTATGCACAGATATATAATCTATGCTCAGATCTCCCCTTTAGCTTGCCTACACGCCTGTCTGCCATCACTGCAGTGTGCAGTCACTCCTTGCATCCACAACTGCTGGTCCCAAACTTCAAATCTGACTCATCTGTCCTACAACAAAGACCTACAGCCTCCCAAATCTTTAAAATAGGCTTGAGAGCTTAAACACAGGCTACCCAGGTGCTTTCTGATGGATAGTATATGTCTGTATACCTCACTTCATGCACAGCAAAGAAGAAATTGAGCCAGTTTAGTTGTTTTCCTCTAGAAGTCACATAAAAGGCCTCACATTCCCAAGTGTGAACATCTGACTTTGTGTGTCTAACACTAAACTAAAATCTTTCCTGAGTACAACTCTTGGAATTGTTTTCATCAGGAGGTATGTTTTGTTTGGGGATTTGTTGTTTGATTACTATCTTATTTGTGTTTTTAAAAATATTTTTCCTTGTTTTCCAGTGAAATACCAGACATGGAAAATTATTGTTGACATGATTTTAAAACCTCGTGACTTTCTTTTTTTTTTTTTTTATTTTTCTTGGTAAAATATAAAGGAAGTATCTGGCCACTGGAAACTTTGACATAAATATAATATTTTCAAACTACCTTCTGAAAACTTTTTGATGACCTTCCACTAGACCTGTTCCAGTTTATCCTTGGCTCTGATGTGGAGCTCCTGGGTGACCTCATGACACAATTTTCTGTGTAGCCATCTCCTATTTGTTGAGATAATAGGAATTCTAGTCTCCAAATAAGTGATTCTTCATCAGAAAAGTGACAGTTCATCAGATTGAAGGTTACTGCAGAAATATATCAGCTTTGAATAATTACAGCATTTCTGGGAAATATTTCTCCAGTTCAAGATGGCGTTTCAAGTGAAAAAAAAAAAAAAAAAACCCAAACAAAACCCACTCAGTCCTCTTGATCATAATAGTGATAACAAAAACCCCAAAACAGGATATTCTGACTATAGCAAGGCTTTGTTTTTTCACAAGCTTTCTGGCATAAATAACAAGCCCAGCTTTGATCAGGGCTGCAAAGGTGGATTTGCACTGAAAGCACACGAACACCACCCACCAGTCTTGCCCAAACATCCAATATGTAAATGAGAATCGTTAGGCATGTACTGCAAACAGGCTGACACCCACTTTCATGGGTGCAGTCCAAAGCATGTCCCAAACTGCTGCATGAAGCTGGCAACAGCACAGAGAGCTCCAACAACCCCACTGCCCATCGGCCATCTGTGCCCACAGGTGGGGATGGGAAGAAAGAAAGGCTCCACCCTGTTCCCAGAGGATGGGTTCAACCTCTTCCCCCAAGTGAAAAGAGCTCAGCCAGGCTCACAGTCTTCAATTCATAAGTGTTCATCTATGAAATCGGATTCCCACCCCTCTCCACTAAGAATCTGCTATTTCAACGAAGCACAAGATGTCAGGATTTTTGCCAACATGAGCACAGCTGTCAAAATCTCATCCTTGGAAAGAATCCCAGATAGACACATGTTTTACCCCAGCCAAAATGGTCAAACTTTGCAGAGAAACATTCAGAGAGGAAAAAGGTTCCATATTGTCACTGCGATAGCTCAGGATTGCTCACAGCCAGACAACTGGGATGCAGAGTTTTAATAGCTGAACCATTAAAAGCAACAGGCATCTTGCTATTGACAGAAATAAGAACAGATTCAGTGCCTTTGGCACAAGATTATCAAAAGCAGCATTGCAGGAAAGGAAATAAGCTTGTTTGAATTTGGGAGACAACAAATAAAGGGGAAAATATGCTTGCAATTTTCTGTTTCTATAGTACGTTTTTTCGAAATAACTTCAGTGCTTTGGCCTGGTATTTCCAGGGGAAGTCTGAGGAGTCTTGGGTTTATGTTGTCCTTGGGTTCATGTCCTTTCAAGCCTACCTGGATATCCAAGCCTAAGAGACTTGTCTTGGTGCACAGGGAGGATGCAGAAAGCTTCCCCTCTGGATTATCCTATGGACTAGAGACAAACACAGCTCTGCAGCCCTTCTGGGCACTGCCACAAGAAAACCTGCATGGTGGACAGGGAGCAGGAGGCACTGGCTCTGTGGCTCTGCTGACAGGGCATACTCTCATGTCTAGGAGGATCCCAAGCCTGGAGTTCTGCAGTTTCCTATGATAGAACTGAACAAGATTCAGCCAAGATTCCCAAACATCCTGGGCA